>NC_045164.1:8195941-8218441 GCF_900700415.2 Clupea harengus | reverse complement strand
TGGAATGGACCCGACCTTAAGGATTGACACTGGGCACCAGGAGCTATGAATGGATTTCTGGGGGAGATGAGACTGAGATGTCTCTGCGTGTGTGGGAAGTGTGTACATGGGTGAGTGTGTCAATTAATCAATCAATACATTTATTTATTTGATCAAGAGGGACAGTGTACATTCATGAACATTAAAATGTAAATGCACCCAATTATAGCCAAAAGGCTAGTTTCTATTGGCAGTCCCCCTGCCAGAGTGAAAAAAGGCTATACAACCTTAACTAAAAGGCATTAACGTGTCTGTGTGTGTGTGTGTGTGTGTGTGTGTGTGGGTGTGTGTGTGTGTGTGTGTGTGTGTGTGTGTGTGTGTGTGTGTGTGTGTGTGTGTGTGTGTGTGTGTGTGTGGGTGTGTGTGGTGTGTGTGTGTGTGTGTGTGTGTGTTATGGGCCAGGGCAGCAAGAGTAACACGTTTATAAAATGGTTTCAACTGGATGGCCTTGTGTTTCTGCATCGATCATGTAACAGACTTCCAATCCTTCCTCTTTGAGCTGACAACTGGAAAAAGAACAGAAAGCAGTTTGTGTGTTTTTGCACTGACAGATGAATCCTTTATGGCAGCTCAAATAAAAGCACATGCACTGAAATCTGATTATGATTTGATAGCCCTCCATCTTTATTTATCCACATGCAAACAAAGCTGTTCAATGCCATGTTTGTGTAGGCCATCAGAAGCTCTCTCTCTCTCCCCTCTCTCTCTCTCGTCTCTCTCTTTCTCTCCCTCTCTCTCTCTCTCTCTCTCTCTCTCTCCTCCTGTAAGCAGTGCCAATCAGGCTGTGTTCCTGACTTCTATGACTGTTAGTCATGTGTGTGAGGGACAGAGACAAGGAGACAAAGAGAGTCCTCCTCCCTTTTTTCTCTCTCTTTCACAATCCTCCTTTCATACTTAGCTCATCCTTATTAGCGGCTTGACTCACTGAGGGTTGTTTGTGCATTTGCATGTGTGTGTGTGTGTGTGTGTGTGTGTGTGAGTGTGTTCTCCTCATTTTGAGGAAATGTGTCTTCTATGAACTGAGAATGGTGTCCTATCGGTGTGCAATCAAATGGTCATTCCTAAGTGCACTCTCAGAGCCAGCAGGAAGTTCACCTCATCAGGCCGGCTGCGAACAGTCTCTTGCTGGGACAGATCAGGCTCCTGAAGCACTGAAGCTACCTGCTATTATTTCCAGCAGTCAATTTTAACACTGGGAGAGACAGACAGACAGACAGAGAGAGAGAGAGATAAAGATAAAGATAAAGATAAAGATAAAGATAAAGACAGAGAGGGGTAGAAAGGGAGAGAGAAGGCCTTTTTACACAGAGAGTCTGTCCTGTTGAGTTTAATGGATTATGGTTATGGATAATGGTTAATGGATTTGTAGGACCCAAAGCTACAACAGCCAGAAAAACTCACCCATGTTTGCATCAGAAGATGACGGGCAGTAGAATGAATGCACAGCTTTGCCAGCTGGGCATATTGGTCCAGGCAGCCCGAGAGAGGTGGCACAGTTTTACCTTGGCATGCCATACCAACCTCAAAGCCTCTCCAAAGTGCCAGCCACTATGTTTGACCACATTGGTACCCTTTGGTATCAGTAGGGTTTTGTGCTGCCCATCAGTAAAAATGATATTAGTGACCGACAGTACATGATGAGGCAGAGCGTATAATTGACTCAGTCATGATGTGTGACCTTTGGAAAAATACAGGAAGTACAGTGAATGAACAGCAGGGGAATTGATCTGCCTACTGTTTGTGGCATTAGACTGTAACCTGGGAGAAAAAGAGAGTATTGTGCGTGAGTGAATGAGGAGATGGAGACAGTGTCTTAGTAAAAAAAGGAAAGAGAGAGGGGGAAGAAAGAATGAAAAATAAAAGGCAGATAGAGAGTGAAAGCAATGAATATCAAAACAACTACATGGCCATAAAACTACTGTAGCTGCTCTTCTTAGCTCCACCCTTTCACCACCACTCCTGAAACCTCCAGCTTCAGCCTCACAATGCTAACACTTCTCTTTTTGGCGGCGAACCCCCAGTCTGCGTGAAAAGCTCTGCGAAACCAGCTGCCCTGCGGTTTAACTGGGACATGATAATTTGACTGTGCTCTGAACAGGGACATTAAAATTTGCTCCCTGAGTCTGAATGGCATTCTTGAGTGAGTGTTTGCTTCGGTGATGAGCATCAGTGAAAGAGAGTAGAGCTCTCTCTCTCTCTCTCTCTCTCTCTCTCTCTCTCTCTTTCTCTCTCTCTCTCTCTCTCTCTCTTTCTTTCTCCCCATCGATCCCCTAGGCCATTGTCTCTCCTCTCTCCATCTACGGGTCCCACTGTCTCACTTCATTACATATTTTAATGGGATTCTGGCGGCATGGGGACACAATGTCCTTCATGTCAAGGTCCCCACATACCCATTTTTATTTGGTCCCCACTTTTCTCTTACTTACTTTCTTTTCCTTTTAATTCAGCCACTGAGTGTCATTTTTTGGATGCCAGTGGAGTGGCTTTAAATTGCATTTGCAGAGTAATTACTTCTGATTCCCATGATAGCAAAGAGGACATCTGAGGAATACACTTTGTGTGCATATTTACTTAATATATTCCAGGACTTTAGAATAGCAATTTCCACCACACTGCCTTGCCTCCATCTAACAACATGTGGGAGAGTGACCTTGCATCTCAGACTGGACCAAGGTGACCAACGCCAAAAACGTTCATACTTATTCTTCATTATACTGGGGAAATTCCTGTTTCGTACGTTTCTTTTTTTTTAGGTTGAGCTGATTGTGTTTGGAGTCAAGGTTTCAAAGAACATGAAAAAACTGAACCTGTAACGAGAAAAGAAAAAAATGTCATATGTCTACTTTGCTGAATGTCAACCAAGTTTCTCATATGTGTGACCAGTATGTGTGTGTGTGTTCTACGGGTATGGCAGGGTCACATATACACACAAACATGCATTGAATTCAAAGATGCACATGCACATGTATGCACGCACATACACCATGTGTGTGTTTGTGTTCCGTGGGGGTGACTGGGTCTGAATAAAGGTGCTGAAATGTGTCAAGTGCAAATAGCTTTCATCACCTCACTCTTTCTAACACACACACACACACACACACACACACACACACACACACACACACACACACACACACACACACACACACACGCACACACACACAGACACACACACACACACACACACAGTACATCCACGGATGAGTGGAGACATACACACACACACATGGATTTATATGGGAGTATAAAACCAAGTATACAGCCATGCAATCTACATTGAATGGAGGTTATACTGAAGAGTTCAGTGTATTTCATGGCAGCACTGTCACTGGATGCCATTTCACTCCATTTCGTCCCTGCTGTATTTGCATTGGCCAATAGTAAAAGCTGCTATTATGCAGTGAAAATGTCAAAGGGCTGTAAAAGCTCAGCAGAGATGTATTATACTGCGCTCAGTCTAATACTTCAGAGTGCTGCAGCATAAAGCATATAAAAGTAGTTTGCCCTTATTTCAAACTGCCACCTGGGGTTTCATAGTATTGCACTGCGCTTTTGAATGAGCTGCTCACATATTGGAGTAACATTGAGGTGCCAGTGGGTTCTGCCCATGAGGGATATATCTCAAAAGCACAGATGTACAAAATAGAGTTGGAGCAGTTATTTATTGAGTTTCCACTTGTAATTAGCTGAAGTCAGAGAGCGAAGAAAAACTTTGAGATGATCTTTGGGACCTTGGGACAGGAGGATCTTGCGAAGGCTGAATGTTCAAAGAACTTCTTTATTCTGCCAGCCAGAGTCCACAGGACCTTTGCTAAAACATCTGATTTGGAGATGTGCCCTGTTAGGGTTCAGGAAGAGAGTCTGGACCATCTGTCCCATGACCTCATGGGAAATGAAGTTTTTTTGTGAGTGTGTGGCTGCTCTCAGTACATCTTGTGTTGACACAACACATTTCCAAACTCTGCATCTCTTAGGAATGGGGAGGGTGTGTGTGTGTGTGTGTGTGTGTGTGTGTGTGTGTGTGTGTGTGTGTGTGTGTGTGTGTGTGTAAACAAGAGAACAGCCCAAACAAATGCATTTCTCAATGCTGTCTGGCACTCCCTTCTGTGTTTATTCATCTGAATGTGTGTGAGGGAGCATATGTGTATGTGTGTGTGAGTGACAGACAGAGAGCAAGGGAGAGAGAATATGAGAGAGGGAGAGTGAAAGAAAGAGATTGAAAGTGATAGAAAGAATGTGTTTGACTGTTGAGGGAGACATGACAATGGAGGTTGACATGGGGAGAAATGGTAAGTAGTCGAGAAAATGTTGATGAAAGAGGGGAAGAGAGAGAGAGACAAAGAGAGAAAGAGTGAATGAAAGAAGAGCTTTGTTGGTTCCCTGACAAAAACAAGCTTTTGATTTTGACATAGAGAAGAGACAGTTCATCACAAAAAAGTTGGATCATAATTATATGTGACCCAAAGCTAACCCTGACTAATGACATTCTCGCAGTGTCTCTAAGCAACTGCATGTTTTCAGTTTGTCTGTTTTTGATGAGGCAAAATAGAGGGTAAGCTCAGGTGAAGTCAGTTTTAAAGTGAAAGAGAGTCAAGTCAGCTGACCAATCAAAGGACTCCTAGGTGCACTGAAGCTGAAGCCACGCTGTTGATGGGGGCCATAGAAGTTGCAGCTGCACTTCAATTCAATGTAATTGAAAAAATACTTTTTTGTGTCTCATATTTTATAATTAGCTGTAATTCCATTTGCAGCTGAAATTTCACAGTTGGATATTCTAGTTGGAAAGTCCATATATTATTCGCTTTTACTGAATTTGTATGACTACCCCGTTCACATAAGTGTTCCTGGGTTACACACACACACACACATACAGACTCTAGGAGGACTAGCTAGCACACAGATGTGGAAATAATGGTAACGCTAAATAAATAAATATTCCAAGGGATGACAGAAAAATAAAGCAGGTTGAACACCCAGAAGCCTTGAATGTAAAAAAAATGATGATGTAGATATTCTGTTCTTTGTATGGATGGGCTTGGTTCAGATCTGTTTCATCCACCATCAAGCAGCTACATTTGACTGGCCACAGTAACTGTAGGCTTGAGCTGGCAGGTATTGCATTAAGCATACAAAAATGAATTGCATTAAAGTCATTTAAATATCATTGCATTGAACTGAATTGGAATCTACCTCCATATATTGGCCAAGCTGAATGGTCTTCAGTTTATCAGCAGTGATGCTTGAAATGAAGTCAGCTGTAGCATCACACTGGCCAGAATAGCAAAGGAATGGAAAAGTGAATCTCTTCTCCTCCTTTCAGTCTCTCCCCAGTCCCATCCCCAGAGTCCGCTGACCCCAGAACAGATCTCTGTTGCCCCAGCCAATCCAGGCCAGACCAGCACCAGTCACCAGCTCCTGGATGGATGCATCCCCTTGCATCTCGTCACTGTAGACAAACATGGCAGTACCAATCTCAGTGCCAGACACTAAACATCAGACATTAAATGCATGAGTGGGCTCCTGGATGTGCAGTGGACAATCTGACTGCATCAACAAGGAAGAAGAGAGACTTACAATAAATTAAGTTGGCTGAGAATATTTAGGCAGCCTATTGATTTAACCACAAACTGATAATAAACCTGTACTGGATTGCTATTTCATTAGCTGTTTTTGTTTTTCTCTAGGCAACTTCTGGATCCACAGACTCCCCACATTAACCCAGCAGGCAGTATATCATGGTAGCCAGTGCTAGGCTAACACTGTATACATACGACATTCTATTTTTATATATTGGTTAGAATTAATTTCATAGGAATGGGTTTACTATAGAGACTGCAGTAAGACTGCTGTTTTAGTTGTGGATCCTGGCGCACATATGTAGTAAGGCCATACCTCTAGCCTTAAAACAATGGAGTAAATCTAAAATTATGATATAATGAAAGAATATTATTTCATAATATTCATTAAAAAATATATATCAATGCACTATGCATCTAAAACATGTTTCTCCTTTCCTTCAGCCTATCATTATGGAGTGTCTATGGTCGAACACCGTTTATATGTTGGATGCATGGCCTACACATGGCAGCTTAAGGGAAGAAACTGTCTGGATGAAAGAGGTGTGTGTAAGATTCATGATCAAGCAGCTGCTGTGACCACCAAAAGTTGGCCAGCAGAATATCCAAAATGGTAATCTTATCATGGTCACAAAGGAAAGGTCCCCACACTGGATTTGCTCAGACACCTGGGATCAGGAAGCAAACTAAGGTGTGAGTGACTGCAATTAATCATAGTATGGGAATGGGGGTAGGCCATTGAGAACCATCTCAGTCAGAGAAACCTGATTATCATACAGAACAACAAAAGGTTGCCAGACCTGTTTGCATTACAAGCCTAGCTCATTTACATTACTAGGAGGTGTCTTAAAACTATATATATGGCTAGAATTGGAGATGCTTGGGGTTCAGACCTACACCGCTGAATCCGGAGTATGTTCTACGTGCTTCGTTACTGCACTTTACTGGAATAAAGATTGCTGCATCAGAAACAAAGAAACTTCCTTCATTTCTTACATGTGCCTTCCTTATACGCCAGCTCCAATCACACAGCTGTTCTGATGTTGCTGTGCAATGCATTGTGGTGCAGTGCATCTCTCTCTCCCTCTGTTACAGTCTCTTATTCACTCTATTCTTCCACTTTTTTTTCCTCACACTTTTCTTTCCGTATTTGTCACACCAAATAGCAGATAATTCTCCTGCTTCAGTCATTAGTATCTCTGTTCCTCTCTCTCTTTCTGATGGAAGATGTAATAAATGATCTTGCTCTCTTCCCTAACAGTCTTGATAAATCTCTATCTCTCGATCTCTCTCTCTCTCTCTCTCCCACTGCATTGATTTTGATGGTGAAGTGAAATCATAACTCAAGTTAATGTTTCCTCCTCACTCAGATGTAATGTACCAAACCTTCCAGTTAATTGCAATTGCACTGATATACAGTTAGGGCAGGTCATGCCCTCTGGTGTTTGACTGACAGCTCCACAGATGAGTTCTTAGGATGAGTTCTGAGAATGTTACAGAGAGATAGTCAGATCTTTAATACTGGGCCATTTGTAAACTTAAACCCAGATTTATATACACAGGTGCAAATGCAAATACACACACACACACACACACACACACACACACACACACACACACACACACACACACACACACACACACACACACACACACACACACACACACAACAACATTAAATTATTCTGTCAGTGTGGTTATACATCAAGGCCTTCCTTCTCTCTCTTTCATCTCTCTCTCTCTCACTCCCTCTCTATCTTTTCTGAAGAGGAGTGTCTCAGTTTAGCTATGTGTTAGATGAAATGATTATGTCACTATGTCTACAGTGCTGTGTGCCTGATGAAGTGAGTCTGTCTACAGTGAGTGTGTGTGTGTGTGTGTGTGTGTGTGTGTGTTCAAGGGAGTGTATGACAGTGAGTGTGTGTTTGATGGAGTGAGTGAAGTGTGGAGAGTGTGACTGTGAGGAGGGGAACCCTGCAGAGCCATGAAGAAGACATCAATGGAAACATGTCAGGGTGACGCCATCTGGTTTGGGAGTGATGCTCCTTAGCAGACCTGTCTCCATCTCTCTCTCTCTCTCTCTCTCTCTCTCTCTCTCTAACACTCACACAGTCACACACACACACACACACACACACAAATATTTCATACTGAGAGAGATCCTTTGACAGGGTCATTTAGAGTCAAGCTGTTTAAGGGCCCTGAAGCAAACTTTGAATTTTCGAATTTTCTATGTTGCCTTCAAGTGTTTGTTCTAAGATCCTACTTCCGAGTTCGGAAATTGTATTGACGACTTGTCTTACGTGGTTTCCCTGGTCGGAAATATAGCGCAAATAAGGAAACATCTTTTTAAATGAATGATCTGTCTAAAGCCCTGTTTTCTCATCAAAATAAAATAATTTAAAGTGGTCTTGAGACCATAGACATAAGACCTATATGCAGTTAACCATGCTTCGACATATTACGTAAATTTAATTCGAGAAAATCAGCTGCGAAGGGAAGTTCAGCTATCGAGTTAACTTAAATCTAACTTTCTGTTTATGAAAAGGACTTTGTTGAAGCATTGCCATACACACACATTGCCATGCTTGGGAGATTAGCTACAGCTCAGAAGTGGGTCTGACACGGCCCTTTGTGTGATTGTGTGTGTATTTATGTGTGCGTGTTGATCTCTACGTGTGGAAAACTGTGTATTTGTGTTGTGTTTGTACGTGAGATGTGTGACTGCAGAATTAGTAAACTATCTGTCAAACCATCCAGAGGTCTGTGGGAGTGTGAGTACAGAACCCCAACCTGAATTCAGATCTGTGTGTGTGTGTGTGTGTGTGTTGGGTGTGTGTGTGTGTGTGTGTCCCAGACAAGGTCCTCTCTCAGAAACCTAACAGGACGAAAATAACCCTTTAGCATTGCTGTGTCATTCTCTACCCAAAAAGTCCACTTTAAGAATGTTTCCTTCTGAAAACTGCGGACACTTTGTGTGTCATTGCCAAATTTTCAATACATTACCTTTAATATGTCTCTATAGTTGCTGTGCCACTTAAGTGACTGGAACCTGTTTTTCAGCAGTTCTTAACCATATTCCCTTGAAAAGCCCAGGTTGGCATGGAAATGATGATTGCTCCACCAGTTTGCTTGTCATGAAGGGAACATTGTGGAGATTTGGCATGGAAACAGGCAGGATTCTGCTGACTAGCATTGTGTTCTACACACTCAGATTTCTGCCAATAATCTTCTGAGTAATAGAGTTAAATGAGACCTGTTGTATTTGGATTGCAGACTGAGCACACAATCCTATTCAGCACTTTAGACAAGTTTTCTCTCTCTCTGTCTCTCGCTCTCTCTCACAATTCAATTCGATGCAATGCACTTAACTGGCATGGCAAAGAAGGCATTTGTATTGCCGAAGCAGTTATACAACAGATAAGGAATACATGGAGCAATACATCTAAATGTCTATGTGTAGACTTGCATAGACTTAAACATACATAAAAAAACAGATATTATGTATACCTGTATAGAAACATATCACTAGTGTCCCATGATGCAGGTTATGGCATCATGAAATATATTTGGCTGCCAGAGCAGCTGAAGGTCCCTCTCCCAGGAGGACAGCCATTTTATTTTTCATTTTTGTCAAGAACTTCAAAATTTGTGTGGTACAGGAAATGTTTTTTCTTATTTCTGTGTATTTCTCACAGTGAAGAAGAAAGTGCTCCTCTGTCTCAACCTTCCCTGTCTGGCAGTGACCACATGTTCTGTCCTCTTAAAAGCCAGGTTTTTCTATGTCTCCCTGTTTCCAGTGCAAGGTTGTGATCACTGAGCCTGTACTTGGTCAGGTTTTGCCACTGCTTTGTATCTCTAACAGAGAGGAGATACTTTGATCGTTTATTCTCTCTTTTAAGGGTTAGATAGAAGTTAATTCTATTTTGACTGGAAGTTTTGTTTCTCCAATGTTCTCCAAATAGTATTTATTGGCACAAATTGGTGGTTTGGAAGCAGTACTGATCTGAGCATTTTGTGTATCTCTTTCTCTCTCTCTCTCTCTCTCTCTCTCTCTCTCTCTCTGTCTCTCTCTTTCTCTCTCTCCCTCTCTCTCACCCACACACACACCGGATATTAAGCATCCTAGTAATGCACATTTTCTAGAATATGATTTTGCTTCTTATTTGCAAATCTGTACATTTACAAACAAATGTTTAGCCTAGCATCGGCTTAGCACTAAAACCAGAAAACATAAATACAATGAACTGATAAAAATAAATACTCTTTCTCTCTCTCTCTTTTCACTCACTCACTCACTCACACACAGATGAATATGGGAACGGATGCCTAGGTCACTTGGACAGATGTCAGCATGGTTCAGTAGTCCCCATTTGAGAGCCATGGTCTCTCAGTGATCTAAACTAGTCAGACTTGTGTATTACTGAGGGACATATCCCATTAGCGCTCTGCCCGCTGGAGGTCTGTCCCCAGGCCTCTTGGGAGTGACTAGTGGATGGATTGCTGTATCACTTGTGCACTGCTGTGACCTGCCCTTATGGCAAACTGACTGTCCCTCAATGTAACATACATGCTCAAGCTTGGACTGTCGAATGAACATGGCCTCTGAATGAAATAAAAAGTTCTCTCTCTCTCTCTCTTTCTCTTTCTCACTACCCCTCTCCTCATGTTTTTTGTAGGCACATAGTTCCACATGGACACTTATGAAATACTACAACATGACAGGGTGACAGAAGGAGATATATATCAGCAAGAAATGCATGGTGGTGTTGCCATGTTCTCTCACTGGTATGAAATCATTGCATGGGTGTCAGGGACGTCTGGAGTACAGTATATATACGTTAACAGGTTTATTTGGATGAACAGCCAGGATAAGGGAAAAAACGGGGAAACAAACAGGTCGGAGCTCGGGAACAAAACACGTTCGGAATAACTCACGAAACTGGAGACAGGAGAGGTGATTTGTAAATCACAGTTAGCTTCGTCTGAGCACGAAAGAAGCTGGAAGATACGTCCATTAACCGACGAGGCCAGACAGTGAGTGAAGGGAGTGAGGGGTTCTTATAGTGAGCGTGACAGGTGCAGTCCATCAGAATTCAGGTGATCGGGAAAGAGATGCAGCTGTGTGAGTTGTGGTTGGAGGGGGCGTGGCAGGAGCAGGGTTCAGCGCTGGCGTGACAATGGGCTCTTGGTGGCATTTCAGGACCCTGGAGAGAGACCTAGCTCTGGACCCAAGTCTTTCCATGTTGTGCATCTTCTGTGCTTGAACACTTCAGATATCACTACTTCCCCATTTTCACTTACTGCTTTCTACAGTGATTCTATTTTCATTGATAAAGTTGAACAATTTTCTGGCACAAGCATAATTATATATTTACAGCTGGTAAAAATCATGAAAGCAATGACTCACTCAAAGCAAGGTAAAAAGTATGTCACTGTATGTATATCATGTGGCAGTGGTACATGCTCATTATATATCACAACCTCTTGTGTGCTATTGTGAAATGATACCGCTTTCTCACGAGGAGTTCATAAAGCCTTCATCACTATGTCACCACTTGTCATTCAAGACAAACATTCAGGGTCACTGGGTGTGTTTGGATAGATTGATGAACAGAATAAGATGTTGATGAGGGCAGGAAGGCATTAAGAACTCAGTGGCCTCCTTTTGGTTTCCAAACACAAAACTGGAAAAACTAAAGAAAAAGAAAGACATTTCCCAACTGCAAGAGGACATGCACAGGAAATAAGCCGATGAAGAATAAACCTAGGTGAAGGAGATTGGTACTGGGGTATATGGGCAGAATAGTCCAGTACAGATCCCTGCAGTTTTGTTGTTTTTGTGCCGCTCTTGAGAAAAACAATGCATACAATCCATATAATAACATACCAGCTGTTCCTGCGATGACTTTCTAAATTTCATTATCTGTGCAGCAGATGTTGTGCTTAGCGATGCATGAAACATGCAGTGGGGGGCTACTGAGAGATGCCTTACACCCTCTCCTCTCTCATGTTAGCAGTTTTCACATGAGGCAGATGCTCAATAGGCGAACACATGTCATATTGTCCAGTCACAGGTAATTATGATGCCGCAAAGGAGGCTATTTATTCAGCTGTCGAATGAATTACAGATTGCCTTGTTTTTTCTTTTTTATTCTGTCAGGAGAGGACATGAGTCAAACCTGCGATATTCTGCTTCATAACTCAGCCATGAAACTAATAAATTGAACTAAATTAAGCGATCACAGCGAGGAGCGGCAGCAGGAGCAGGAGGCAAAGCTGTCACATCCCAGGGACATGTCAGGATGTGTGTGTGTGTGTGTGTCAGGATGTGGTTGCTGGCACCCAGCAGAGAGAGACGCTCGATATACTCTCTCTCTCTCTCCCACTTGCTTTTTAAAATGTGGGGATGTTTTATGTGAAAGGAGATAAAAACAGAGTGTACTTTTCATTACAATGATCTGCAGCCTCCTGAAGGCTATCCGCTGTTTGCCTGAGAATTACATTACTGCAACATAATCTATTTTTTATTTTCTATTTCCTTTTCCAATCAATTCTCTGTGTAGTCTTTTATGTATGTCACACTTTGTAAATGCATATATAAAATGCTTTGTGTATGAATTGCGCTTTACAATTGGCAAACCCTTTTGTGTGTTACAAGTGAAGTACTACCATGATACAAACCATGATAAAGGAGACCCTTTCAAGAGGAAGCACCACAATGCTGAACTCCAATCAATCAGAGAGCAGAGAGAAGAACGCCCTGGAAGTGTGAAAAGAGAGTGTCTGTGTGTGTGTGTGTGTGTGTGTGTGTGTGAGTGTGTGTGAGTGTGGGGGTGCCTTTCTTTGCCTTTATAGGCAAAACAAACATGTAACATGTAAGGAAAGCAAATAACAGGACAATTTGCTCAAATATATGTGGCCCTGAAATATTCCCAAACAGCAGCTACAATAAAAAATGACCATTTGAGTTGCATTAAGACAAACACACACACAAACACATACAACTCACTCACCTACCTGATGCTGGGGTCTATGACCAACACCTAAATCTTGTTCTCAGCATAGCAAGAGATTTGGAGCCCAGGAGACACACACAAACACACACACATCTCTCCGTTATTACACCCAGGCTGGTAAGCTTCAGCAGAGGCACACAGCAGAAAGGTGTTTGGCAATCATCTTACAAATGACAAAGGATTAGGTCTCTCAGAGTTAATCTAACAGAACAAGGAGACCTCATTCCTCTCACTAGCTCTCTCTCTTTCTCTCTCTTGCTCAGCTTTTCTTTCACGAGCTGCTCTTCTCTCTCTCTATTATCTCTCTCCCTCTGTCCAAAGTCTGTTTTGTCTGAAGAAGTGTTTTTGAAAAATTGAATTAACAAGCACTCCTGGAGACATGGGGAATGTGTCATCTTTCACACATATTTGTCACCTTGGTTTTTCTCTCTCTCTCTCTCTCTCTCTCTCTCTCTCTCACTCACTCTCTCTCTCTCTCTCTCTCACTCACTCTCTCTTCCTTTCATCTTGAGAGCCCTGGTAAAAGTGATCATCTTCCTCTCTTGTAATTCAAATGTTCCCCTCTTACTTTAGCTTTTTTGTGATTACTGTTTACATCTAAAAAGTAGAGCCATACCCTTTTCACACACACACACACACACACACACACACACACACACACACACACACACACACACACACACACACACACACACACACACACACACACACACACACACACACACACACACACACAGAGACAAAGTGATGGAAGGCCTGGTGTATGTGTGTGTGTCTATGTGAGAGCATCTGTGTCTATGTGTGTTTTTCTAATGAGTAGCATCAAGGCAATTTAAAGGTAATGGTGTGGAACATTTGAGAGTTGGAGAGACCATAAAGAGATGAAGTGTCTAAGCAGAACACCCCATTTAACTCAACTACATAGATGTTCACCTGCAACCCGCAGGACATGAAGGACAATATCGTTCATGTTGAATGATCTCATTGATCTCCAGCTGGTTAGGAAAAGGCATTGTGAAAAAATGTAAAACAAGAAAATTAAAATGCAGCCAATCTTTTTCCATGGCATGTATTACAGACTTCCCAAACACAGCTGAATGAAAATAAAAGTCTCTAGTTTTTCATCATTGGTAAGTCTGTAGTCGGATTGATATGTGTGTGTGTGTTGAGTGGTGAAATGATGATGTGGTCTTCAGTGAAAGAGTGAAGGATGGAAAGAAAAGAATGACAAAGAAAAAAACAACAGATGTGGGTCCCAAGCGAAGGGACAGAGAAAGAGACTTACAATGCTACACACACACCTCGTTAGAGCAGCACCGCTTCATACAGGGCAGGTGAGAGAAAAGAAGGAATGATAAGATGAAAAAAGGGCAGCAAACAACATCTGTTCATCAGAGAACACTGACTCACGCCGTAAAAAGCTCTTATTTTCCAGAAAGGAACAAAGGTCTATATCTGTTTTTCTTCCATTTCTCTTAGTCTCTCTTGTTCTCCTTTTCTCTTATCCCTGTTCCCTCTGATCTATGTACCCCGGTATCTTTCTCTTCCTTCTTCTTTCTCCCACCCTCTCCTCTCTCTCTCTCTCTCTCTCTCTCTTTTTCTCCTATCACACACACTATCTGTGAATCAGAGCTCTTTTACAACAACTCCACTGCAGTCAGTTGGAATGTTCTGTCACAATGACTTGACCATCAGAGGAGTGTTGATGCTGATGCTGATGCTCTGAGCGGACCTGAGACACAGCGATGCTGCTCCTCTGGGTACCAGCGTTCACACAGAGATCTTCCAGGCGGCTTGGAGGAGAGGTGGAGTGATGAGTTTCTTTCTCTTGCATCAGGCAACCCACTCTTTCCCGACTCGTGCGTGCATGTATGTGTGTCTGTGCACATGTCTGTGAATGACTATTGGGATATGTGTGCCTGAAGTAAAATAAAAGTAGAGGATGCGGTCTTAATCTGAATAAGTAATTATTTTGTCTGAGTTGGTCTTCTCCCTCTATTGGCCCTTATTTGAAAGTGCAACAGGCACGGCAAACAGGCTTTGCGCAGCAGTAACCATGCAGTGGCAACAGACGGGGTTGGAACTGCAACCTATTACTTTGAGGGACTTGGTCGGCAAGATCTTGTCATCCAATTGAAACTCTCTACAATCATGCTGAATGGGTATTGGACATGTCTGTGAAGAGCATAAAGCTTACTGACACATTACAAAGACCCTTCCGTTTGGCCTTCCGTATCACAAAATGTATGGAGGCTGCAATATTGCCATTGCACCACCAGGGGTTGTAATTTACAATTATGTAGACGTCTGGATAATATGCTACAGCTCCAAAGGGGAAGCCTCTCACAATGCTACACTGGACCTGTCCAATCTGGGGAGGCTGAGATTTGTTGTGAACACAATGAAAAAGTGTTCTCACCCCAGCTAAGCATTCCTCTTTTCTGCCTGTCTGAAGAACAAGCAGCGATCATCACATCCTGCATCGAGCTCTTCAGACCTGGTCAGCGAGTGTCTTAAATCCTCTGCCAGAAACTACTGGGCATGATGGCATCTGCAGCAGGAGCTCTGCCCATGGGCCTCCTACGCATGAGGCCTCTTCAAATATGGATGGCCGCACACAAATTACATCCAGCCAGAGACAGGCACCAACGTGTTATGGTGTCCCCTCAGTGCATTAAGCCTCTTACAGTTTAGAGGGGAAGCAACTTTGGTGCAATCTGCAATGGCATGGCGATAAACGGACGTTGGTCTCTTCCTCAGGTTTACTCTTACTTGGGTTGAGGTTAGCGCTGTATTATGACTACCTTAGCTGTCCCTTATGTTGTCGGTAACCCCTCCATCTGTGATCTAGGGGGTCAATGGGCCTTCTGTACTGTCCATAGCATCATAGCCCTGTTGAATATGACAGGGTTTTTCTCTGCATTACCACAGTGTTGTTGCATGATTGTATGCGGTCCCATTAAGTAATATGTAGCAGTTCCAGCGAAAGGGAACTTCTGGGTTACAACTGCAACATCGGTTCCCTGAGTAGGGACCAGGGTTTTTTTGGGTTGCCATCTAATCTTTCTCTTGTAGTGGGCTTTGTATGCTCTCATAGTACGACAAGAAAGGGGTCCAGGTTCTCTCAAAGCTCTGTATGGAACCTTTCAGAGTATATCTGATTTCCTCCAGTTTCAAGAAAGACATGTCATGTTTAATCCATCTACTGAATGTGGGTGGTGTTTGTTCCTTCCATAAGAGTAGTATCAGACGTCTGGCAAGCAGAGAGGTGAAAGCTATGACAACATGGGCCCTGCCCTTAAGAGAACGAGTTTCATCAGTAAAGCCAAAAATGGCACATAATGGGTTTGGAGGGATGACCACACCAAACATTGTAGAGCAAGCATGAAAGATGTCTACCCAAAATGTTCTGAGGAAAGGGCAAGACCAGAACATATGTATGTGATCAGCTGGTTGACTTTTACAGCGGGAACAAGAGGGGTCAACATCAGGGTAAATCTTGGCAAGTTTAGCCCTGGTCCAGTGAACTCTCAGGAGTATTTTAAGTTGAATTAAGCTATGTCTAGCGCATAGGGATAATGTGTGTACTAAGTCTAGCGCAGCCTCCCACTGATCCTCTCTCATTACTTCCCCTAGGTCTTCTTCCCAAAGTGTTCTAGTTTCTTGCAGTGACTGGGGGGAGATGTTGCAGATTTGATTGTAAAGGACTGAAATTAAGCCTTTACGGTGTGGAGACAAAGTGAGAAGATTGTCAGTTGCGTTATCTGATGGTAGATTTGGAAATGATGCAATGTTTTCCTGCACAAAGTGTCTTACTTGGAGATATCTAAAAAAGTGTGATTTTGGCAGGTCAAACTTCTCAGAGAGTTGTGTGAATGATCCAAATTTGCCCTGATGTAAGAGGCTAACTGTGGAAGTAATGCCTTTTGTCATCCAGATTTCAAGTCCAAGTTAGAGGGTGGGAAATTGTGATTATTGACAATTGGGGAGTGAATTGACATTGTAGACAGGTTAAAATGTCTTTAAAACTGTGACCAGATTCTAACTGAGTTAAGGACAATTGGGTTGGAGAAAAGTCAGGTTTGTGGGGTCGGAGGGGACGGAGCGCATAAGACAGAGCGCAAGTGGACCGGGCCGCCTGTGCACTCAAGATGTATCCAGGCCTCACTGCTGTCAGGTTGATAGTCCTCCATCGCAGAACCATATTTTCTGGATATTACAGGCCCAATAATAATATACAAAATTGGGCAAAGCCAAACCAGCAAGCCCTTTGGGTCTTTCAAGCGATTGCCTTTCAATCCTGTGTGATTTACCATTCCAGATGAAGGATGCTATGCATTGGTCCAAAGTTTTAAAAAACGTTTTCCTTATCAAGATGGGAATGTTTTGGAAGAGGTAAAGACATTTTGGTAACAAAATCATTTTAATTAGGTTTACTCGTCCGACTAAGGAGAGTGGCAGGCTGGACCATCTCACCATGTCTTGTTTACACTTTTCAAAGAGCACTCCAAAGTTCTTTATAAATAGCAGTGAAAAAGTGGGCGTGATTTCTACTCCAAGGTATTTAAATCCCTTCTTAACTACTTTGAATGGGAAATGTGATGGGGAAATTTGAGAGGCAGCCTGATTGAGAGGGAACATTTCACTCATTAATTTTGTAGCCAGATATTTTCCCAAACTGATTTAGAGTATTGACAATTGAGGGAACTGCAGTTATAGGGTTTGATGTATATAATAGCAAGTCATCTGCATAGAGGGATAACTTGTGAGTAAGTCCACCTCGCACTATGCCTGGAAACTCATCAGATTGCCTAAGGGCAATGGCTAACGGCTCTATTGCAATGGCGAAGAGGGGGGGCGACAGGGGACAGCCTTGGCGGGTGCCTCTACCCGGGGAAAAATATTCAGACTGCTGACCGTTGGTAACTACTGCAGCTAAATGTTGAGCATATAAAAGTTTTATCCAGGATATAAAAAGCTTCACCAAATCCAAATTGCTTGAGCACTGAAAACAGGTAGTTCCATTCAACTCGATCGAACGCCTTTTCGGCGTCAAGTGAAATCACTACGTCTTCTCAAGTTTCAGCTAGAGTGTCTATTTAAAATAAAACCTGTTTGATATGTAGATATTGTAGGTGAAATTGGTACCAGGCTCACATGGGAGTACCAGACTATGTAGGTAACTTACCCTGTGAGCAGGAGCCGGGTGAATGTGGGTGCAATTGTGTGTAAATCGTGATACCGTCTTTACGAGGGCCACCAAGACACACTGGTGCTGTCCTTGCAACAGCAACAATATGTTGGTAATCTCACCCGATTAGACAGGCATCAACCATTCAACACAAAGACAGATCAATTAAGTTGAACACCTAGGGGGCGCCACACAAAGTGTAGTGTCCTCCACGGTGGTCAAAGTAAAGATAATCCACAAATCAGTCTCGTTAAATATATCAGTCTCATAAAATATATTATACCATCAATTCGGAACTCTGATTAATAATTCAATTAATAACTACAACCAAAGTTACCTTACTAATAGTATGGTTGAAGGTCATTAGAATTCTGAATAGAAGAGGTTGGCAACGTCCACTCTTGTGTATTTTAAGTTGAATTAAGCTATGTCTAGCGCATGGGGATAATGTGTGTACTAAGTCTAGCGCAGCCTCCCACTGTTCCTCTCTCATTACTTCCCCTAGGTCTTCTTCCCAAAGTGTTCTAGTTTCTTGCAGTGACTGGGGGGAGATGTTGCAGATTTGATTGTAAAGGACTGAAATTAAGCCTTTACGGTGTGGAGACAAAGTGAGAAGATTGTCAGTTGCGTTATCTGATGGTAGATTTGGAAATGATGCAATGTTTTCCTGCACAAAGTGTCTTACTTGGAGATATCTAAAAAAGTGTGATTTTGGCAGGTCAAACTTCTCAGAGAGTTGTGTGAATGATCCAAATTTGCCCTGATGTAAGAGGCTAACTGTGGAAGTAATGCCTTTTGTCATCCAGATTTCAAGTCCAAGTTAGAGGGTGGGAAATTGTGATTATTGACAATTGGGGAGTGAATTGACATTGTAGACAGGTTGAAATGTCTTTAAAACTGTGACCAGATTCTAACTGAGTTAAGGACAATTGGGTTGGAGAAAAGTCAGGTTTGTGGGGTCGGAGGGGACGGAGCGCATAAGACAGAGCGCAAGTGGCCCGGGCCGCCTGTGCACTCAAGATGTATCCAGGCCTCACTGCTGTCAGGTTGATAGTCCTCCATCGCAGAACCATATTTTCTGGATATTACAGGCCCAATAATAATATACAAAATTGGGCAAAGCCAAACCAGCAAGCCCTTTGGGTCTTGCAAGCGATTGCCTTTCAATCCTGTGTGATTTACCATTCCAGATGAAGGATGCTATGCATTGGTCCAAAGTTTTAAAAAACGTTTTCCTTATCAAGATGGGAATGTTTTGGAAGAGGTAAAGACATTTTGGTAACAAAATCATTTTAATTAGGTTTACTCGTCCGACTAAGGAGAGTGGCAGGCTGGACCATCTCACCATATCTTGTTTACACTTTTCAAAGAGCACTCCAAAGTTCTTTATAAATAGCAGTGAAAAAGTGGGCGTGATTTCTACTCCAAGGTATTTAAATCCCTTCTTAACTACTTTGAATGGGAAATGTGATGGGGAAATTTGAGAGGCAGCCTGATTGAGAGGGAACATTTCACTCATTAATTTTGTAGCCAGATATTTTCCCAAACTGATTTAGAGTATTGACAATTGAGGGAACTGCAGTTATAGGGTTTGATGTATATAATAGCAAGTCATCTGCATAGAGGGATAACTTGTGAGTAAGTCCACCTCGCACTATGCCTGGAAACTCATCAGATTGCCTAAGGGCAATGGCTAACGGCTCTATTGCAATGGCGAAGAGGGGGGGCGACAGGGGACAGCCTTGGCGGGTGCCTCTACCCGGGGAAAAATATTCAGACTGCTGACCGTTGGTAACTACTGCAGCTAAATGTTGAGCATATAAAAGTTTTATCCAGGATATAAAAAGCTTCACCAAATCCAAATTGCTTGAGCACTGAAAACAGGTAGTTCCATTCAACTCGATCGAACGCCTTTTCGGCGTCAAGTGAAATCACTACGTCTTCTCAAGTTTCAGCTAGAGTGTCTATTTAAAATAAAACCTGTTTGATATGTAGATATTGTAGGTGAAATTGGTACCAGGCTCACATGGGAGTACCAGACTATGTAGGTAACTTACCCTGTGAGCAGGAGCCGGGTGAATGTGGGTGCAATTGTGTGTAAATCGTGATACCGTCTTTACGAGGGCCACCAAGACACACTGGTGCTGTCCTTGCAACAGCAACAATATGTTGGTAATCTCACCCGATTAGACAGGCATCAACCATTCAACACAAAGACAGATCAATTAAGTTGAACACCTAGGGGGCGCCACACAAAGTGTAGTGTCCTCCACGGTGGTCAAAGTAAAGATAATCCACAAATCAGTCTCGTTAAATATATCAGTCTCATAAAATATATTATACCATCAATTCGGAACTCTGATTAATAATTCAATTAATAACTACAACCAAAGTTACCTTACTAATAGTATGGTTGAAGGTCATTAGAATTCTGAATAGAAGAGGTTGGCAACGTCCACTCTTGTGCAACATTAAATAAACCAGCGTATATAATCAAAGTATTTATTTACACAATGATAAGAAAGTAACACACAATATGTGATCTAGCTAAATGTAACTAACTAATGAATTGAAGGAGTGTGGGATGTGTGTGTGAGCTTGTGAGCTCGGGGTTGCGCTGTTAGGAGCGCACCAGAAAGAATGTGTGTGTGTTCCTTTGTTTGATCACCGTAGTTCCGCGTGCATGTGTGTGCACGTACGCGAACATACATGTGATGTGAACAAGGGCGAGCCTATATGCAGCGCGAAGTTCGAGTATTCTCTTCGCGTGTGTGGCTATGTAAAGGCCAATGTATATGTAATCGTGCGCGATTTAGATGCCATGTTAGCAGAGGGAAATGGTTCGTGATGCATGCAAGACCCGATGTGTCTGAGAAGCAATCCTAACGATAACCCTTAGATGGTGTGGCGAAGCCAACTACCAGCTAACAATGAACATATATATAAACAGTTACGTTCAGTAAACAAAACATATGAAACACATGAACAATGGCATGTAAACAGTCTTATGCTTAGCCAGGTTGTGAATAGCTAGGATAGCTAAATGCCCAGTTAATGTCAGAGTTACCAGTCCTTTGGGAAAAGTGTTGTGCTGGTCCGACGTATATGAGGCAGAGAAGAGATGATGCTGTCCGTAAATGGAGAACGTTGTCCTTGCTGTGATGTCTGTTTCCCTGCAGTTTAGGTCGGAGGATTTGATCGCTCAGAACGTTGCAGTCTGCCTTCTGTTCCCGTTGTGTAGAGTTAGCTAGCAGGTCTATTGTTAGCTGCTTTCCTCTGCAATTTAGCTAGCAGGTCTATTGTTAGCTGCTTTCGCTAAACTTACTTCGTCTCACTTAGCAGTCAGTTGACTGAGAGATCTTAGGCGTGTGTCGGCCGTAAGACAAAAGTGAGTTCTCTTTGTTGCGTGAGAACAAAGAGAGTTGCTCTTCACCGTGTGCAGGCGATGCCTGAGGTGAGAGGAGGTCAAAGAGGCTTGCTCCTCGTGGACGATGCCCGGAGGGAGAGAGAGGTGAAGAGGTCCTTGCCTGGTGGGCGCCGGCACAGAGAGAGAGGGTCACATCTGGGAAGACGTGCCTTTTGTTTAAGCTAAAGGGGCATGGTCAAAGTCGCATCAGGTTGCCGTTTTATGATAGGGAAAGTTTTACAGAGATTCCGGATGAAACCATAGGCAACTTGCTGATTGAAGTCAAACACAATGGACCATTCCAGGTGTACCTACAATATTATTTTTGGTAATAACTTCTCCAGTCTAGCGGCTAGGATTTTAGACAGAATTTTATAATCGCCATTCAGTAAAGAGATAGGGCGATAAGAAGCGCCCCGCAGTTAGGGATAAGTGTAATAGCAGCTTGTCGTAGGGTTGGTGGAAGCTCTTCAGACGACAAGGATTCATTAAACATGGCTTGAAGCAGTGGGGATAGTTCAGGTGCAAATGTTTTATAGAAGTCTGAGGTAAAGCCATCTGGCCCAGGTGTTTTATTGCATTTTAAAGATTTAATAGCTTCTAAGATTTCTGTGTTTGAGATCTCTCCCCCAAGTGGTGAATTGTGCCCCGAAGGGATAGAGGGAAATGTTTGTCAAAGAAGCTCTCAATTTTTGGGGAGTTTTCATCCTGTTCAGAGCTATATAGGTCACTGTAGTATTGTTTAAAGGCATTGTTAGACTTTTCCTTATTTAATGGGGACCACTGGGTAAACATAAAATGAACATGATAATATGTTTTCGAAGTCCTGTACACATGCTGTACGCATCAGTGTTCTTTGGTGTCAAATTGACCCCAGGTTGTTATAGAAGAATACAAAATATAACAAATATCAACATTTTACACACATTGTTACTATTCTTGGTAACAGAAATTGTTTTCATTCCAAATGTTATAGATAACAACAATATTTACTTAGAAATAATATAAAGCCATGAAAACACCAAAAATATATATCTTTCCAATTGCAGGTCAATCAGTGACATTTTATGGTGATCTGCGTATTTCTCCATAGTCATGTAACAGGTATTCTGGATGTATAAGGGGGGTGGGTGGGGGGGTTGTTTTATTTAAAGGGCTATTTAGGTAGTCAACAAACAAACATAAAGTACCTGACACATAAACTTGGGTAAATTATAATCATTATCTGGAGGTTTAAATTGCTGACCCCAAGGATAAAAGAAGTTAGTC
>NC_045164.1:8153441-8193441 GCF_900700415.2 Clupea harengus | reverse complement strand
CTGCTGCACTGCTAACTGCATTGCATCTATTTAATTTTCCACCTCTATTTGTGTGATTTTCTTTAGAGATTTACCATTCACTCTGCCAAACTGCTCCTCACTGAGAGAATACTGAGAGAATACCTTCATGGCCTTCTGCTCCTCACTGGGAGAGGGATTCAGTCAATAGTGTATCAGTCAAGGACTGTTCAGCGGGATGTCCACTTGAAAAGAAGAACGAAGAACATTCCGGAATGACTGACGTGAGCTGTGAGCTGACATGAGTGGGAACAAGACGTGTGTCTGTATGCATGACTGAGGGAGACAAAGAGAGACAAAGACTATGCTAGTATAAGAGAGATGAAAAAGTGACAGATTAGACACAAATGATGCTGTAAACATGCATGTGTCAGTAAGTTACATAAGGCATGGAAGGTACATCAACACAGGCACAATGGGCTACTCATTACATTTCAACTTTAGCTTTTAGTGCCATTAACAATGTCCATCTACTTTACTATGCGCAAGGCCTAAGGCCTAAGGCCTTGAGAGTGAGCACACAGGCAATGGGGACCAGAGCAGCTCAAAGGAGGGACACTGCCTGAGGAAAAGAGAGAGTGTGTGTGTGTGTGTGTGTGTGTGTGTGTGTGTGTGTGTGTGTGTGTGTGTGTGTGTGTGTGTGTGTGTGTGTGTGTGGTGTGTGTGTTATGGGCCAGGGCAGCAAGAGTAACACGTTTATAAAATGGTTTCAACTGGATGGCCTTGTGTTTCTGCATCGATCATGTAACAGACTTTAGTTCCATTAGCTGGCATACTAATTCACTGAGAGATGTATTTCCTTAATTTCATCTCTTGGCTTAAATGAGGCGAATGATGCTAAGGGCATAGAATATGTCCACACTGAGGAGATGAATGGCTAAAACCCTCAGTGGATATCTGCTTTGACTGAGAGCCCTACTCTGGCTCCCACTCACGTCTCTGGCCTATCATGAGGTGATTCAACCCCTTGGTCTTTGCCTGTCTGTTTAGACTGACACCTGGTGTGAGTCACCACTCTGCCCAGTGGAGCTACGGCACAAACAGACTTGTTTGCTTTTATGGTACTGAACGGCTTAGTGAAGTTCTGACACCCCAGATACTGGCACTGGAATTGTTGACACACAGTCACACATGCACACACACACACACCACAAACACACACACACACACTCTCTCTCTCTCTCTAACACACACACACACACACACACACACACAATGCACACACACACGCAGTTTTTGTTCATTCCTGTACTTTCCCGTTGACATTACTGACTTTTTCTTTTACACTGACACCAGTGTTATTAGGGAGGATGAAACGCACTGTATATTGACTGTGTGAAGCCTTTTGTGCCTACTGCTAGATTGAATATGATTATTATATTGTATTGTTTTGTATGTGTGTGCCATGTCAAGAGCGAGCGAGAGGGAAAGAGAAAGAGAGAAATTGCTATATCCATGCATGTGCAGGACTATGTGTAGATAAGGCAATGCAGCAGAAAATGATTAGGTTCTTATAATTTCAAGCCATTGCAATTCAAATCCATCAATCAGACATGCTGCAGAGTCAATGAAGTCCTTCAAATAACATCCCAAATGTCACATGAATACCAAGCAGGATTTTAATTGGTTTTTAAGGTTGTGAGGAGCTTAATTGTAGTCCCAATGGAGTTGCACTAAGCATCCCAGTATATAGCTTTTATAGTCTGAAAGCAATACAGCACAGCCTTCTCTAGCCTACATCAGGAGATACAAGACCATACACAGCATTTCAGACCCAATGGCTCTATACTGCCCCCGCTGGTCCCAGGTTTGTATGGCACCTTCAAATAATTTGCTTTTAGTGTGTGCTTGACCATGCATTGAAGACAAGTTTCAGTCTGGACTTTTTCTTGTTTTGGTACTTGAGTCATATCCTGTTATGTTGCTGTTTAATCTGTTTTGTTTCCTCCTTGGCCATGTGCTTTTTGTTTATTTATGTTTGCCATGTGTTTCTAACCCCACACCTTATGTTTTGTGTCATTGTTCGTTTCCCACCATTTTCTTTGCTAACTTCTTTCTTATTGTCTCTGCCTGTTTGCTGATTTCTTTTCGCTCTCTCTCATCGCTCAGTGTTGTCTGCCTGCTTGTTTGCTGTGTTTCTTCCTTAAGTGATGTTCACTTGTGGTTGTTCCTTCTGGCTGTGGTGTTGTGCATTTGGGTCCTCTCTATTGCTGTACCTGTCAACAAGACTGTGGTGAAAGCATTGATAATGTGAAGGGTGAAATACCACCGTCTGCTCAGCCAAAATGGAATGTGAGACAGTAATGTCTACCTTGTCAATGTGCTTCGGTCCCCATCATTTCTCACAAACGAGCCACTCTCACACACAGGTCCTCTAACTCATTTCTTTTAGGTGTGATTGCAAGAGTAGGGATCTTAAGTGAAAGAGCACTTTCCATAGTCCAGAGTCAAACATTTATACACCTGTCAAGACAAAACAGCTGCAGTATATTTAGGTATATCCGTAAAAAAAAATGTAACTGATACTTTTCCCCCTGTTTTCTATTCCTTCCCTGTTGGCAGTTGAATTAAACGTTTAGTTATATGGCAATACTAAGCAGTACTTGTGTCATATTCGTAACAGCTATTTATAATTAAATAATTGAGCCTGCTCGGGCAAGAACTGAATATTAGCTTATCAGCCTATTGTGAATCATACCAAGACGTTTTTTAAAACTATTTTTGATACAGCCAGTTTTGAATATAGTTTGTGTTGAAAGGGCATTAAAAGAGGCAGGAGTTGGCTGAGGAGGCAAAACGGGAGGTGCGTGTGTGTGTGTGTGGGTGTGGGTGTGGGTGTGTGTGTGTGTGTGTGTGTGTGTGTGTGTGTGTGTGTGTGTATGATTGCGTATATGAGAGAGGGAGAAATGGATAGACAGCAGTGTCTGTGACCATGAATGTATAGGATTTGCACTTGCATGCAGTTAGAACCCTGAGGCATTCTGGAAATCCTCCTCTCTTTGCCATTACTGAGATCGAAGAGGAAAAAACAGTGAGAGAGACACTAACCAGGACGTGCTGCCGAAGTTTGATTAATTGCTTTAGGTATAGACTTATTAAAATCCATCCAAAGTTACACACAATTAAAATCCTTCCAGCAGAGAGAAGTTGTACGGGGCAATTAAGTCCTTGAATTAACATTCAAAATGTCACATGAATACCAATCAGTATTTTCATTGGTTAATGTTGCCTTAACGAGCTTTATTCCAGCAGTCCATCTGGATTTACATACAGTATGCTAGCAGAAACACCTTAAGGCAACACAGGACACATTTGGCTCAACCTGCATCAGGTAATCCAGGGTCATTGCCCCGTCACAACACTGTCATTGATGACTACATACTGCCCTACCAGTTGATATAACATTAACATATAACATATAACCATTTCTGCTAATATACCCCCCCCTAAATCCTACACACTGTACCTTTAAAACAAGAGATACTCATGAACCACATGTAGCATTATTTGAGTCAAACAGATTCAACGCACACATTTGTTTTGGCTAACGCCAATGTGGACTGCTAAGTGTCAAAAGAGGCCAAAAGTGGCCGCTGTACAGGCAAAAACCAATATGACATATGGCCTCCCAAGAATTCAAATATATTCCGACCTTAAGATGGTCAAGCTATATTTCATCATTCTGTGAAGACACAATGAATAGTAGTTATGTAATGTGCAATTTACTCACATTTTGACCATATATTTTAGACCACTCCAAGGTTATTTACCGAAACAGTACTAAATCAAAAAGATCCCTAGGTTTCCAAAAATGTAAGGAACTATACATTGTGGTTGTGTTGGCTCTACACGAAAAGGGTGTGAAGCAGTAACAGTACACGTGCAGGACAGGGGTATATATCATAATATCATAGCGATGCATTGTGTCAAATCACAAGATATCGGCTAGTGAAGCGGTAGGTTTTTCCATTGAACGTTATTCACTAGTTGGCGCGACTCCACAGATTAATCGTAATGAGGTAGGCGTAATGCACCTCCTTGAGATTAACCTGCCACACAAATGTCATCGTTTTTGGCGAAACAGTTTTTGAGTTATTGACATGTGTCAGTTGCAGCACCCCCTATGAATGGAAATTCAAGAACCAATTCAGGAATCCAAACAACTTGGTAGTGATGCAGTGTGTGACATTTTGTGAACTTTGATCATTTACATCCAAAGATATTGGCTAGTGAAGCGCTATCATTTTGCATTAATCACTAGGTGGCGCTAGTCCACAAATGAGTTGTAATGAACCAGGGTCATGTGCCTCCTAGAGGCCAACTTGCCATAAAAGGTTTGACATTTTTGTGCCTTTCCCTATCAGTTACCAAGTTACTAGAAAGCTTGTCCCTTCATGGGACCCTTCTCTGGTGTTGGATGCACTGTCTCAACAGCCATTTGAGCCTATAGAGAACACAAGTTTGAAGCTGCTGTCCTTTAAAACAGCCCTGCTACTAGCACTGCACTGGCTACAACCAAGTGTGTTTGCGCTGTCGGTTCACCCCTCATGCCTGTAGTGATCTCCCAGCAGGGACAAGGTGTCTGTCAAACCTAACCCTGCTTTTATGCCAAAATGCTTCCCTGCATTTACCTGTGAAGTGGTGCAGTGAAGGACGAAGGCTTGCAGAGAGTGACCAGCTCTTTGTTGGTACAGACTTGGTACAATTGGATGGTTCTGCAGAGGTGGGGTATGGAGGTCCCTCCCATTGGTGAAGCTCTCCACTCAGTGTTTCAGTGAAATGGGGTTATTGCAAGTAACATATTGTTTTGTGCAACATTGCAAAATGGTTGTGTTGAAAGAAGGAGAAACTGATGCTTGTTATGTGGTACAGACATGCTAAGCACACACATGTTGAATACAGCCTGGCATGTGATAGGCTTGGGATAAACAACCTTTGAACTACCTCATAATTGTGCAGTCATCGAAAAATTACGGATTGCTTTCCTAAACAAAGCAGAAAGTAGTCAACAATGCCTTGGTTATCTTTTTATTTACAATTTAACGTGGAAAACGTGGAACATTTCTTGTATGAACATTGTAAAGCTATTTTGGATTTTGACTATGTAATATAACAAAATGGTTGGAATGCAGAGTAACACTCGATGGACTAAAATTTCCCATCAATTTTTATTTTATAAACAGAGAAATAATTCATCTTGCTTGAAGGGCAAATGTGCATTTTCAATGAAGGTCAATGAAGGTCATATCCAGAGGAAGCCCTGACAGTTTGTCCACCATGCACCTCCCAACCCCCTACAGGTAGATGAGACCTGAGAATGAAATATTTGATCTACCAGGAATTAAGTTAGAACGCGTATTCGAGTGATAATGTTTGTGTTATTATAAGCTTATGAATCGTTTTGAATGAGAGCACACAATGAGCACATGGTGGGACCAACTTTAAAGTGTCATTGCTGTTTGATGCTAAAATAGTTCTTATCATGGAACATGGTATTAAAGACTATTCTGTCAGGACAAAAATAACATAAAGATTTTCCTTCATATATAACAAAAAGCTACTGTTTCTTTAATATTTACATATTTACATCAGTATGTATCCTCTCAAAAGAGAACCGGATCTTGTATAGTCCTGAAACCTTCTGAAAGATACAGCATCCACCGTGTGCATGTTTGTCTCTATTCTACTTGAGACTGGACTTAAATTAGCTGGATTTCACATTCACAAATGAAATGAATTAGGGGGAATACTACAGAGGAGTTCCATGCTATCACAATAGCCCCTAGTAGCCTACCACTGCCACTAGCACCCTAAATCCTCTGTTCTTCATGTACTTTCTCCATATAAGCATGAGATGGAGGCGTACTAACCCCCGTGATTAGTCACTGGAAAGACCACGCCATCTGGGAGTGTTCAATAGGTTGACCAACCCCAAAGTAGAAGATAACACCAGGCTGCACCCCTAAGTGTCCATTAGCACACGATAATGATAACATACGATGACACCCCAGTATAGAATACAGTGTTAATTGGAAAGTCCAACTAATTCCATATGTTGGAATTTTGTGCTTTCACATAAAGCTTTAGCACCTCCAGACACAGACTCCTATACCTGTGCTCCTGGGTTGGACTGATTCAGGGGTGTCATTGATGGTTAATTTAGCCGTCGCTGGTCATGCTGCCTCTTCGGCTGAGTCGCAGATCCATGAAGCCCATCCGGTTAATGGAACCCTTGAGCGCGTTCCTGAACATGGAGCTGGAGAAGCAGTAGACGATGGGGTCCAGGGCGCTGTTCAGGTAGGTGAAGCCGATAGACAGGCTGAAGAGCTGGGTCAGTGTTTGGTAGCTCTCGCAGTCGTCTGGCCAGGTCTGCTTGTAAATGACAGACAGCAGGCCGGTAAGCACGCCGGGTGCAAAGCACACAAGGAACACCGCCACGATGACCCCCACAGTCCGGATGGCACGTTGCACCTTGCGCTCTCTGTCCATGTTGCGCTGGCGCAAGCTGCAGGCAATGCTGGCGGAACAGAAGATGAGCAGAAACAGCGGCAGCACAAACTCCAGCACAAACAGGAAATTATGCAGCCTGATGCCCAGCGGTGGTTTGGTATACGAGTCGAAGCTGCGGCACAGTGAGCGATTGTCGATGCCGGTCTTCATGAGCTGCGTGGCGAGCAGTGGTACCCGCAGACTGATCACCACCGCCCATGTGCAAGACGCCACCACCCAGGCCTGCTCCGGGGTCATGTGGTTGATGCGGTGGTGCGGGTGGACCACCTTGAAGTAGCGGTCAAGCGCCACAATGGTCATGAAGGCGATGCTGGCCGCACGGTTGACTGCCAGCATGAAGAGATTGACGCGGCACAAAGGCCCCCCGAAGGACCAGTCTTCCTTGTCTATCAGGTAGTCGATGCGGAAGGGCATGCTGACCAGCAGCAGGAAGTCGGCGATGACCAGGTTGATAAGGAAGATGACATTGGGCCGCCAGCCCTTCATGCGAAACCAGAAGATCCAGAGCGCCACCAGATTGCAGGGCAACCCCACCACCATCTCAATGATCATCACCGGGGGCAGCACGGCAGTCACCACCTTCTGAGAGGAATGGTTGCAATGGAAACTGGAAGAAGACATGTTGTTGGAATCCATGCTGACGATACACACACACACACACTCCAATGATCACAAAGAAGATTGCTTCTGGTCAAAATGTCTGTGGCTGTGCTTGTGTGAAAGGTTCTGCTGGGTTTGAAGTAAGATTTAAGCAATAGTGACGTGTGGATGAGTCACAGACAGGGCCAGTGTTTCATCTCACGTGGTCTTTCCTTCCTAAATGTCTCCTCTCTGACATTGATGTGGTTGCCCACCACAGGCTGTGGTCTTCCGTCTTTCTCTCTCTCTCTCTCTCTCTTCCTGTTTAAGGTTTAAAAGCACAGATTATTATTACACATCGGTTTAGCAGCAAAAGGACATAGATGTCAGGAAACACAAAGAAGCATTTTGAGTTTAAATTAAATTGTGTATAACAGTTTGGTCTCGAGTACACCCTCTGGTGTGTGCACAACATATTGCAGTTTCGCAACCATTAACATGTTGCTACAAGCTTCATAAGTTCTCAGTACTGTGAAGTTCAAGAACAAAACGGAAATGAAAAAAAAGGATGCCATCTTATCTTCGCTGCCACTTCCTGATTGTTAAACCGACCAATTACGTCTCTCTCCTCACTTCTGTCTACTACGCCGCCTCTTAGGGGCATGTTTATACAGTAGCTGCCTCTGGGATGGGCCGCTAACATATCACACAGCCTCATATAGCCTGATGTGATATCTATTAGAAAAACTCCTTTTGTTCAAGGGAACAATGATTGCAATGATCTGGAGAACAGCAACTTATCCCCAGTCCTACAAGGACAAAAACATTACATTTGGTAGTTGCATGGAGCATAGACTGTATCGGTGCTTTGCTTTTTGCAAAGGTGCTTATGATTAATAGATGCCTTTTCTATGGTATCAGTGAACTACCATAAGGAAACCTCACTATGGTCCTTGACAATCTAAGCATCATTTTAATTACTGCAACACATAACACTAGCCCATGAGTAGTCCAGGAAATGATCATATCTACTGACTGACTGTGTAGACTGTAGGTCTTGAGCAGACAAAGGAGTTTGCTTTAGATTTGTTTTATTTGTAAATCTTTTCTATCTCGAGCAAACAAATCAAACATAATTAAATGGGGTAATAAATGGGTGGTTTATTTCACCCCCTCTGCTGTCAGAGTGCATTCCACTTCCTGTTTGAATTTTGAAACGTTTTTAGAGAACATTGCAAGACTTGTCATAAGACTTGATATAAGCTCTACATCCATGTAAATTGTCAATTATATATATATATATATGTATATGTAGTTATATAGTTGTCATGCTATTTAAGGTTTTATTCAGAGAAAGCATTAATGTTGATTATAATGGTACAAAACTATACCCACTAAATAACTAGACTTACTAAATACTGAACTCACTTATGAATCAAAATCTTCCATTGACTTACCACTATTTAGCTTTGGATCCAGTCACAGAATCTTTACGTCACGGTTCCAGACCCAGATGATGGTACAGTAAGTTCACCCTCTATGTGAGAGACTGTATGAGTGTGAGTGTGTGTTGTTCCTCAGGCGCTGCCTCCCTTCTGCTACTTGGCTTTAGAGTGATGCACTTCACCTCCTCTGAGGCTGCCCTTGCATCACAGGGGGAAGGAACTGCTCTTTCAGTCTGAGTTCAGCTGTTTTTAAAACAGAATATGTGGCTTTCCCTACTGTGTTTACAAAGAAAAGTAGAAAAAAGGAAAAACTCATATTATCATGTCAGTTAATCTCTTTAACTCCTTCTGTGTGTGTGTGTGTGTGTGTGTGTGAGTGTGAGAAGAGGGGGAAAGACGTCAATAGATGGTGGGCTAGATACAAACAGACTTCATGTTAGCAGTGAGGTCGCACTTCACACAACTCTCTTGCACGTGTGTAAATCCTCTAATAGTCCTCTAATAGGACCTAACTGATAAAGTTGACAGGATTCATAATTTTAGCGCTTAATTTGGAAAAGAGGTTATTTCCTGTCAGTGCTAATCCAGCCCCTGGCATGTCCTGGCATGATATGTTGGTGTCAAGGCCTGGAATGTCTTCAGCAAGGGCTCTGGCCTATCTTCTTTAAGCTTTTTTTTTTTTTTTTTCAATATCCAGCATAATCGTCTGGAGTGGATTTTTCTACAGACAAAGACTGTAGGCAAAGCCGGACGTCTATATATTTTCTTCAAAGTTGCTCACATTGACATTGAAATTACAAATGACCCTTCAACCTACAAACTACTTCACCAAGGGACTAGTTGATGACTTGCACCACAAAAGTGTGGTATATGTAAACAAATATCTTTTAAATTACTACTATTTTGTATTTCTTTTTTGTCACTGTGAACAATTGAATCCCTTCTCTATACCATGAATCCAGTCATCATAATCAGAAGGCTCTAGGTATGCAAAAAGTACTCGGCTGACTCAAGGTGCCTGTGATAACATCTATGCTGGTTTGCAGATACAGCTCCTTCTGCATCCTTTTCAAAACTGATATCTCACCTCACAGTTTCGTTCTTTCTCAGTAACGTTTGCAGTATGATGTGGGTGAAGTCTGCCTGTACGTGCCTTTCAGGGACTGTGAAATGAAAACATCTTTGAGCTCTGAGATGGACGTACATTAAAACTGTTCTCCAGACTATGAGTTTATTTATTTTTGTTAACTCGTTGTCTGTTCTCTAAATCACTTATAACTGATATCATATTACACATTGTTGTACTTAATTCCTTTTGCATTTTTATCTTTAAACTGCAATGTATGTATACCAGACAATATTGCAATAGTCTTCCAAAACATTGTATTTCAAAATGTGCAGACAACATGTCTTTTACACCTTCAGTTCTACACCGCACAGTACTAGACTTATGGAAAAAAATGACAGTCAAGTGAATTGTATACAAATAACTAGAAGGCATTTTAGGAAGGAAGAGTGTTGTAGATAGATAGATAGATAGATGGATACTTTATTAATCCAGAGGGAAATTTTGAATTTGTAACAATGACAAAGACTTTTAATGGTAATTTTCACTCTATTTGCTGTTGGGAAGTGGAGTGTTGAAATGCATATCCTGCTGGATCCATGGGGGTATTCCTTCAAGACTACCCCTGATCCACTTTCACTATAAGCGGGTGGAGTCAGGCTTGCTTCTCCTAAGAAATGTACTGGTGCTCATGTTTCTCACATCTTAGCATGACTTATTATGTAAGTAATTACGTAGTAGGAAAATGCTGGTACCAAATCTTGGAAGTAGCCTACGTAATTCATCTGATTAATCACTGGGTATTTCTGTCATTGCAAAACATCATTGTGAAATCCTTCTGTAATGATCCCATTTACAAAATGCCATTCAAACTGTAACACAGTCACTGTAGGATTTGCCTTGTTCAAACTTTTGTAAATGTTTTAATGTTTATTTGAAAGAAAAACATGAGTGCATCGTACCCAATGCACCTCACCAACTAAGTCCTCATTGGGTAGAAGAGCGCAGCAAATCGTTGTCATCACTGTGTCTCATCCACGTATCACTCTCACAACTATAAAAACACACAAATCAGCTACATTACCACAGTTGTAAAACATCCTGTTCAAAGCCAAAAAAACACTAACATAAGATAAATCCCCTCAAACAACATTTGCTCACAATTACAATGCAAACACCTGCGAATATACACGCAGATAGATTACATACAAGGTACGTGTAAACATAGCTACATAGTCTATTAGCATTAGCGTTGGGCCAATACTTAAGCATCATATCCTTGTGGTGGGTGCTTTTACTGAACTGAACTCATTCATCTCTATCTCCTGTCTGTGGCTGAGAATGAGAGGAGGAATGCGTGACTGTGCCTTAACTCCCATGTATCAGACCGTGCTTCTAAGTTTGTGTCACCGAGTTTGTGCTTGTTAAATATGGAGGCCCTTTCGATACACAGCCCTTGCACTTCTGTCTTTCTTTTCTTGCCTTGTTTAGCGGTAAAAGCTACACCAGATGATGAATTTCTTTGCTTTTCGTTTTATGTATTCATTGCTATCGGGATGTAAAAAGGATTTCAAGAAATGCTACAAAAAAATGCTTTTGAAATAAATCGCCTACCGTGTCTTTGAACTCAGTGCCTCTTAGTATACTCTCTAATGAGTCTAATCTAATGAAAGACCTATTTGACCTATGGTCTACCCACTGCTGCAGCTAAAGTTAGGCTCTCCATGGCCTCTCACCAAGTTATGTCTCTGACCGCTTATCACAGTCGGTGAGGTCCTCAGGCATTGGTCTTTTGTCTGTTCCAGAGGCCTGGCTGAAAACTAACGGGGACAGAGCATTTGCAGTCTGGGCCCGAGGCTCTGGAACAATCTGCCTGAAGAAGTCAGGTTGGCTGAGTCAGTGACTTCCTTTAAGTCCCTTCTTATAACATACTTTTATATGAGAGCCTTTCCTGATTTTGGTAGTTTCTAATTTCTTTTTAATTGTCTTTTATTTCCTTAAAATTGTATTTACCCTGTATTGGTGTACCACTGTATTCATTTTGATATACCTCATTGATTGTATCTGTTTTCTTTAAAATCCTGATGATTTTATTTAGCTGCCTCTGTGAAGCGCTTTGTAACATGGATTTTGAAAAGTGCTCTTTAAATAAAGATGACTAGTATTTAAATGATCCAGTTTGAATGTTTGGGCACTGACTCATGCTTTTGATCAGCAAGGATATATGCTGAACACTAAGAGGACCAACGCAAGGAAGCCAGAATAGACACACTCTCACACATGCATGCACACACATACACCACACACACACCCATCCACACACATGCACACACACTTATCACATCAGCTATAAATTGTCAACAAAAAGACAACAAAAAGACAACAAAAAAAGGCACTGATAAAAAAGCAGGCTTGCTTGCTCATTAATATATTGCAGCAATATATTTGGCAAGCATAAAAAAACCTACCTAATATTGCTCACGTAACATGGCGTGTTTTCTAGGAAGGACCTCATGTGTGTATGTGTGTGTGTGTGTCTATTTTGGTTTTCTAGTCATCACAACTGAAAGAGGCGACACAGCAGTCCCTGTAAGTGTTACATGCAAATGCATGTGTCTCATTCTGCAGCTTGACTGCCGTGTGCTGATCACACAGTTCAAGGCGCCCATGTGCTTTACAGTTGCCTCCTACTCTTTACCTGACAAAATGTGTTTTTATTTATTTTATTTAGATTTTATATAAGTTTTACCAGAACCATCACCACCACAGTCAAAGGTTCACAGCCATTGTTTTCAAACAGGTTTTGCAGTAATACTCAGATTTGCATGCAGTTTACAAAATGGCAGCAATGCTGTGAAAAATGACCGACACATTGTGGTTGAGAATAATAATTCAGCAAAATCAGCTTTTATTTGTTTGACGCTTGCTTTGGTTGCTATATGGATTTGTTTTCATCTGATATCATCATATGTTATCAGGTGAAAATATAATATAAACTCTAACAATGTGTCACTATAAAGAGAGTTGGAGAGTAAGAACTGTACAAACTGTGTTTGTATCTGACTGTACACACATTGGGGGCAGTGGGGGTGGGGGGGCGGTGCAGAGGATGGACTCTGATCTGACCCGAGGAGTAATTTTCCTTCTTTATTACAGGACAGAGAAAAGTAAACAGTGTGGACACCCTAACGGCACCATGACAGACCTCAGCTTATCACTGAACACAAAAACACGAGATCCACCACAGCTCTGACTGGAGCTCTGAACTCTGTGCTTTGCCATCAGCTCTGAACTGTGTGCTTTGCCATCAGTACGTTAGAAAAAGGGTCTGAACCCTGATATATGTGTAAAATTGTGTATTTATGTATGTATGGGTTAGGTGAAAATTCACTCAAGTTACCTCAGGACTCTGGAGTTGCATAAGAGTATATTTATTCAACAACAACAACCTTATCGGGCTCACCCACGTCCTGGCAGGCCAGCAAGAGCAGTCCCAGACGCCAGCAGACGATAGAGAATTATTAAACACATCACACAACGTTTATAGACAAACAAGTTAGCATTCTTTGACGCCAAAACAATTTGTCAGCAGGGATAACCACGTGGTGGGTCTCTGACGTCCGAGGTCATCTTACTATGCTTTCTGTCATGCAAGGATGTCAGTTTTACACAAGGTTGAAAGAAGCATTGTTTGACCCTTCTTATCACCGCTGACCCAAACATGCTCTTACACATATGCAGACTAAGTGGCGTCTGCAACAGCCTTTGGGTGGTGAATGGGCATAATTAGCTCGATTGTCCACACCTGGGGAGGATAAAAAGCCATGCTGTTCGCCCTCAGAAAGGGGCCTTGCATTCTCACCATGCGTTTGATGCTGGTGTGCACACTACGGATTTTTGGCGTTTGGCACTAACTATTTTATTCTGTATTATTGTATTATTGAAAATAAACCCTATTTTTGTATACTCTTTGGTCTGTCTCCAATTTACGTTGCAGTTCACGAGCTGGGTTGTAACAAGCAGGTCAAGCTTGAATGAGCATAGCAGAGACATGGTGGGCATGGTTTAGGAACACATCAGGTACCTCTCATTGGTGATTGATGGTGAACGTCTGTCTGTCTTTCCAGCAGTGCCAACTTGTGACACCCACCCTTCTCACCCCTTATCAGTAGCACAGTGCCCATCCCAATGGACTCTTGCAACCCACCCAATCCCCCTCCACCCCCCGCACGCACACCACGCCCGTCACCCCCTGCCCCTGCCAGATAAGCCCTACAGTCAATGACAGAGTACGGAAAGACATCTCTTCTCTTTCTCTCTTTTGGTCATTCTTCTTTTTTTTATATTTGACATTTGCATCTTACATCTCAGGTGTAGTGTGGGCTGCTCACCTGTCGTCAGGTGAGGGAGGTGTCTGTCTTCCATAGCTGCTTCCGGAACCCTTACCACTGAGCGCAGCAGTAGCTGGTCATCCCCTGCCAGCTATCCTCTCTGCCGCTGGTTTAATGTTTAACTCAGGACAAATGCGGGACAGGGTAGGAGAAGAGAGCACGCACACAGATATCTTATGAGATGAGACGGAGCCTAGCGGATCAGCACTGAGAGAGCATGGCGACCAGCAATCGAGCATGGAAAAGGGAAGGAGCCAGGCTAACATGTGAGTAATAGAGGCCAATCAGTGTGTTCAGGTTGTATATAATTACTAACACACACACGCGCGCTCACTCATTTACTCTCACACAAATACACATCACATACATACATACGCATGTTTGTCTGTGTGTGCGGCTGACATCATCATCAGCACTATATGATTCTGAATGATTACTAATTTATAATTTAGTGTGGTGACACAAGGCTAACATAAATGAATAGTATGTGTTTCACTGGGTGCATATTTATAGTATATTGTACGTGTGTCCAATGTATTGTAGAATAGTATATTGTATTGAGGTATAGTATGTAGTACATTGTAAGCATGTGTCTGTATGTGCTTGGTCATGTGTCTGTGTATTTTTATGTTTTTGTAAGTGTACTGCATAAGTCACAAACTCTTGCACAAATAGGCAAAGTGGCCAAATAGGCAGAGTTAAAAAGTTATCAAACTAGATTTTAAAGAGCGAAGGAAATGTGTGGAGACCACAATCAATATTGTTTGATAAATAACCAGAGAGGTTTTGCTAAATCATTAACACTAATCGATGAATGAAGCATTGCCTGTGTGTGTGTGTGTGTGTGTGTGTGTGTGCTTTTACTGCTACATGTGTGAATACAACATGTATGTATAACAGTGGTTAATGGTTATGTACTATATGCATGTGTGTGTGTTTGTGTGTGTGTGTGTGTGTGTGTGTGTGTGTGTGTGTGTGTGTGTGTGTGTGTGTGTGTGTGTGCTATCACTACAGCAAGGGACAAGGGTGATACAAAAGTTGCTGAGTCATCCAGTGGCCGTCAGACGCCCACGCGGCGACCTCTGCCTCCTCTGGCACGCCTCTACATCTACGCTCTCCACGGCCTGTTCTGTGAGGTGGCCTTCACCGCCGTATTCGACTGCTGCCTCACCTTCGACCCCCGTCTGCCCGGGCACACCAGCCTCTGGGCGCTGCTCATCTATGGCTCGGCCGTCTTCGTCCTGGAGGACCTGAGCTTGTGGCTGAACCGCAAGCGCTGCCCCCTGCTGGCCCGGATGATCCTCTACACTCTTGTGACCTACCTGTGGGAGTTCACCAGCGGGTTCTTGCTGAGATTGGTAGGGGCGTGCCCGTGGGATTACTCCCAGTTCCAGTACAACTTCTTAGGCCTGGTGACATTGGAGTACGCCATTCCCTGGGCTCTAGTGTCGCTGATCGCCGAGAAACTTCTAGTCCCCTACACGTTGAGGCTACGCCTTGAGAGCTGAACACGTCGGATGCTCCCGTAGAACTGACTTGGTGCTAGTGATCTCAGAATCATGGGGGTCAATGCTCAGGAAGGACAACTACTAGTTCTTGCTTTTTTTGTTTAATAAGTGGCTGAATGAAGTGAATGTTTATATCACTGTGAATGGGAAAGACCTCAACTTTTCTCCTGTAATGGGAGCCTTTCAAGTGCCTCGGAACTGAACTAAACAAGGATAGGTGGCCCCAAACTGTCAAAAGATATTTACAGACCTAAAATAATTTTGAAATTTTGCCATTACAATTCATCTTGATTATTTCTTTACTTCTTCATTTGTTATTCATCAGCTTACAATTTTCATGGACAGGAATACCTAAAGAATTTTTTGACAAAAAAAAATTGAAATGGGCTTAAAGTACATATATAATGCACTAGAATATTGGGAAATGCTGTATTTTACATACGTATTTCATTTCTAGAAGCACTTTCTGACCATTAAAACTACACGTTGCACCTTGAAAGCCTCCTGGCTTTTTCAAGCCCCGGAGTTTCAAGGGAATCTTTTTGTTGGTTCGTTGTTATCTCTTCTAGCCTGGCAACTGAGGTCATATGTGCAGGCATGCTTTGTATCCAACTTCTTTAGTGAAACATTTCTATATAAAAATACCTCAGGTTCATAACTGGATGCACTTCATATGTGGAACTACAAACTGCATTAAATCTCTACTACTCTGAGTACAGTAGCAGCACACTTTTCAGAACACATTTTATGAATGGACTGCAACACTGACCTCGTTGTGTAGGATCACTGGCATTCTGATAAGAGGACACCTTCACTCAAACATGTGCACTTGGACTTTTTTTTCGTGCATAAGGCCACTCTCATAGTACATTTGAAGCCACATTAGTTAACACAGTCACTTGCAATATGCAGTGCTTCGGTAGTTTTTGTATACGTCATGTATTTTTGCTCTCTCTCTCTCTCTGTCTCTGTTTGCCTTTGGCCATTGCTTGCGTGTGAGTGATTTACAGAAACCAAAAGACAAGCTTTACTTGCTTTGTGAGCTCCCTATCTCACTGCATTACTACTGCAATAATTTATCTTGCTCCTGATAATAAGACATTGAGATAAACACTCCTGCAGCCTCCCTCTTCGAGTAAACTCACTCAAATACTAATGAATGACAGTGGCACACAGGAGGGAATGACTGACTGAGTGAATGAGCTCTTGTTTTTTGTTTTTTGTTTTTGTTTTTTACACATTTTTTTTAAAATAAAGTTCAATTCATCCGTGAATGTTTTGTTGGTAAATGTATTTGTATTGTGTCAGAAAATACCTTCAGAATATTAAACATGTCAACATGTTTATTCCCAGGCAGGAAAAAAGTACAGCCCCTGCTTGAGAGCCAGATGGGCAGCCGTGTCTGTGGTGTCCTCTACAAATTCAGAGGTATCCATGGAGTTATATTGAAAGCAGTGTGTGGCTCACTGTCAGTAGACCAGCTGTGGCCCAACACAAAAGGGAAACAAGTATAGAGGTAGTGTTGACAGAGTTCACACTATAAACCCTCATTTCACACATTTGATGGGTGTTTCTAGAAACATGGGGTGTGGCGTTTGTGTGAGTGCAAGATTATGCTGAGACTCACAGTGTGTGTGCGGGATCATGTTTGGAACTATTGCCTTATAATTATTGATACTAAACTTTTATTGATATGAGTAAAATGATAAAAAAAATTATGTATTTCTGGTGCTTTTGGATCCTAGCCTTCAAAGATGCCACATTCATCTGATATGCAATAAAAAAGCACCTACATAGACCAGTAACCAGGACACACTATAACTTAAAATACCTTTAATACTCTATTTTTAGAATGTCCAAAATGTGTATGGCTTCCTAATAATGCTCAGATGAGCTTGTTCAGGATAGGATGTGTAGGCCACTGCAGTATAGTGAGCAAGTCCTGAGCATTTCAGGATAGAGGCTATGTATCCATGGTCACATGGCCTACTAACATAGTTAATATCAATCTATTATCAGTTCAGCAATGTATAGTCAAGATCATGTAACACTGTATATTGCAGTTAAATCTAGCTAGATAAATGTTAACTCACTGTACACATCGTTGAAGGGTAATTCCAAAAAATATGTCAGAACTTGCCAGAAAGGACACATTACATCCCCACATGTAATCGAAGAAGGTTGGTACTACATCTCCTAGACTTCCTCAGAGGGGACAGTGTTACATTTTCCCATAAATTTATAATCCTCACACTGAGGGCGGGAGAGAAGAGCCAAGCAGCAGAAGATTAGAACGCTACAGGCCCTCTTTCTCTGCCTCGACTGTCTCTAGCATTAAAGACAGAAAAAGACTATTTAAGTTCAGTTCTGTGTGTCTGCATTCAGTATTAATGCTAATAGATACTAATAGATATACTAGTGGCTATGACTTTCTATGAACCTCCATTTTGTGTTAGACATAAAAACAAACAAACAAGTAAACAAGACTCTAAGGGTATTGGACATGATCCAGCTACTCTTTTAACCATTCCTTTATTGGATGCTGGTAAATACACATAATTTGAAATAGTTCAATATCTTGTGTTAGACTGACAACAGCCCAGCACAGTTCAAACCAACATCACTGTAACACACAAGGCCAAGTTCAACTGCAAGCATTGCCATAGCAACAATAAGGATGAAAGCAACGTTTATGAATTTGGACTAGGTCAATGTCATGAAATTAGGAACCCATAGTGACTAAAAGGCTGTGCCCCGACACTGTTCATAGCATGTTAATAACTCAAGGCCTCACAGGAGTTCTGGAGAGGGAGTGTATAAATATGCCTAGGTCACTCCTAGGGAAAGAACCATGAATCACACAAAGCCAAAAGATAATCTCAATTTACAGCAGAAGTGTGTGTGTGTGATGAGGCAGGATGTGCTATTCTACTGTGTACCACATCCTGATTTCACAGAAGTATTTCTAATCTGCTATGGTCGAGTGCTTCTGTGTCATTCTTTCAGTCACTCTCTTCTCATTCTTCCTGAATCCTTTATGTATTCCTTCTTCCTATCAATCATTGCGACATGCAAGTGGGCTGGTAACGTCAGAGGTGCGTTTACATTGTCACCCCCCCCCCTGGTACAGAACATGCTAGAACATGAGGACACAACTATCACCACGCAGAGGGTGTAAACTTGTATTTCCCCACACCATATTTTCCCCCATGTTCCCATCACCTGCTGTGATAGAAAGACTGACACATTAAACAGGAAATGGGAGTGCAGACCGTCCTACTCGCAGGCCCATATGATACTCATGTTTGCGCACGTTCAAGCCCAAAATCCCAGAACTCTGCCAACAATGAACCCATAGTCTAGCTGCCAGACACCATCTCCACTTTCTCCGGTGTGTAATCTAGATGTGTTTCGTCGAGACATGATTCTCCTCCTGGCTGAGCACAGACACAGAGACTGAGACAAGAGCTGATGCAAAGAGCTAAACTTTACCTTATCTTAATACGAAGTACATCTTATGACAACATATACTTGTTAAATTACATTATACTAATCAAGTAGTAAATAATATACAAATGCTGATATACAGTATCATATATATTTAGGTTCTTTTTGTTACAATGACTCAGTCAAGCCGCTTGTGGAGATGCTATATTTAATGTGAGTAATGTAACATAGAAAGTACAGAAGTTATAATACAAGTGCATTTCATTATTATAGAGGGCGCCAAGTTTCTTTACCCACTCTACCACTCAATTCCAAAATTCCAGACGTACACGCTCTGTAGATTTACTGATGCTGTCTGATATGGTCTATCAAAAGTCAGCATTTTGTGTGTTGTGGTAGTGGGGAGAGATGTGGGCGGTGGGTATGCAGTTTGGTCATTTCCTCTACCTTCGTGCTTTCGGAGATTGTGGTATATGACAGTTTGGTCAAAAAAGTCAATAATTTGAAATGAAAACCTGATATTTGGGGTTTATTCTGTTTTGCGTTAGGTAGTAGCCAAGCTTATGCCAGCATTGACAGTGAGCTTGCAACATCAGTGTATTAGGCCCATATCTGTCACAAGAATCTCACCCTGATAAGTGTTTACCTACTCCAGTCAAATTTGAACAAATTGTGCAAGTAATTAGTATCAACAAGCAAAATATTACCCTGTGATCGTCGACTAAAGTTCTGGAATCAAGGGAAGGACATTTAGCAAATGTGATATGGTATGATGGTATGGTATGATATTTGACATGGGAGCTCTTCTTAGCTCTTCCTCTCTCTCAGACATACAGAGAAGGCCAAGGCTGATTAGAAGGGTCTTTTACGTTCATGGTCTTGAGCAACAAAGAAAGAAATGCAGTCCTTACTTCTTTTCCAGTTATACCTGAAACATACAGACACAGACACACACAGCAATGACATAATATACAGTATACAGTACATAGTTCCCTCCTGAGAGAAATAAACCTTACACAATATATGTCCTCATGTCATCTACGTCTTGATTCAGATGAGACACACACACAGCAAACCTGTATGTGCAAAATCTATGTATATATAGAACATACAAACATACAAAGACTAGGTACATATGCACACACACACACACACACACACACACACACACACACAGAGAGAGAGAGAGAGAGAGAAAGAGAAAGAGAGGGATAGAGAAAGAGAGGGAGAGAGAGAGAAAAGGACACAGTTACTTGTACTTACTCGTTCTTCTCGGGTATCAGCAAGCTGTCTCCCTTGGTGAGGTTGAACTTTTCATGGTTGAGAGTGACCTCAGAGGTACCCTCCTAAAATAAACAGAAACACTTTAATACAATGCACACACAGACAGACAGACACACACACACACACACACACACACACACACACAGACACAGACACAGACACACACACACACACACACACACACACACACACACACACACACACACACACAGACACACACACACACACAGCAGGTACATAGACAGACGGACGGACAGACAGACAGACAGACAGACAGACAGACAGACAGACAGACAGACAGACAGACAGACAGACAGACAGACAGACAGACAGACAGGTAGATTCAGTACTAGTTCAGGAAGTGAAACCACTGCAGTGCAGTGTTTGCAGCTGCTGGCTCACCATTTTATGTTGTGTTTAAGAACCAAATTTTAACGAATGGAGGATCATACATTATTAAGCACCAGAAAAAGCGAGGGAGTGTGAATCCTCGTTGTCAAAGAAGCAAAAACATGAAAGCGAAATGAAATCAGGACAGGCCATGACAGAAAACGAGGATAAACATAGGTGCGGCCTTTCCCAGATGGAAATCACTAAGGGAAAAATGTTTTCAGTGTGACGCCGAAGTTTGATAGCTTTAGCTAGAACATGAGCATAGGCATAGGCATAGCTACTAACACCAGTAACCTTTTTCCCCATGTCAATGTTGAAAAATACCTAATTGCTACCAGGATTGTAGTTTTACATTTATGTGTCAAAACTATCTTAGTTATTTGGACCCAAAAGTCCCAGTGACATTACTTATTATCCATGGAAGCTATGAGCAATAGTTTTACAGACTAAATAACTGCAATCTGTAACCTCACCCCTTTCTTTCCACAGTCAAAGTTAAAACAGACTTTCACTTCCTGTAAACAACTCTGGGGCTCTTATTTAAAGAGAAAACAGGAATTTGACATTTGCATAACTCTCCACAACTCTTGCACAACTTATTGCTCTGTACAGCAGGAAACAGAGTCCTATTGCATCTGGTGTTACTGGTAGCATTGGCAAACTAAATAATAATGCCCTTGTGACAGCAGTGATGAAACCTACCAGTTGCCAGATCCAGCGGTCGGCCTCGTGCTTGGTAGTGTTGGTCTCCCCCGGCCCCCACAAAAGCACCTGTGGAAAATGTAATCTCTACGATGAGCGAGAGTACGAACGTCAAAACCGTAATCATCATCATTATCACAACCACCATCATCCTCTTTCTCAAAATCATTCTCTTCTCTGACCTTTTTTTTAAACTGAGCTTTCAACACTTCACAATTTAAACCCTTAGCGCATCATAAAATGTAATATGATACTAGTGTTACTTTACATGAAGTAGTTGGAAAACGGTCTAGGCTTATAGCTCACCAACTTTCCTGTCAGATGGTCATTATATTTCAGTAGCTGTCTCCGTTGCTGATAAGTAGCTGTCCACCAGATCATTCGCATTTGAATCTGGTTTCCAAACCTTGAGCCAGTAGTGGAATATGGTAAAGTCTTAACCTGCCAAATGGCAGGGAGACAGCTGATCAGGGGCCCATTCAATCTTTTGCCATTTCTTTTTATGGGAGCCTACACCAGACGGGGCCTTGTGATGAGCAGGCAGTGGACAGTGAGCAGTGGACAGTGAGCTGCTCCGTGGACAGCCACGACTGGCTGAGAGGGACAAGCGATCAAAGCTTGTCCAGGAGCTCAGGGTTCCCCTTGGCTGGATGTAACTGGGGTCTTTTAATGTGTCAATCAAGAGACTCTGCCCTGAGGGCAATTTTGACATTATTACCAAAAATGACGATCTTGAGTGTGACTCTGGAGCCATTGCTCTGTATGTATGTTCATGCTGTTGCTACAGTTACAAAAAGCAGAACTTCACTTTTGGGGAAGATTAGCACATCCACATGTCAACAACCTCACTGCCCCTCTTTCCTGTTCCTCCCTCTACTTGTGCTGGTGCTAACACACACACACACACGCACACACACACACAAACACACACACACACACACACACCATATCTAGGTGCAAAGGTCATGGGAACAGAGAGGGAGCACAAACAAGGGGAGGAGAGCTATACAGCACAAATACTCATCATAAAGAGGAGCAGAAGTCCCTTCCCTCATCTACTGAAGGTTTACAGTGAAGAGTAAAAAGGTGCAAAAAGTCCATCACATTTTTTTTCTCCTGATGCTGAATGTATCAGTAAACTACATCACCCACAACCCCTTTGGAAAATTGGGTCATTCAATCTACTGGGATATAAACCTATCTTCTCCATTTGCTCTCTCTCTCTCAACTCTCTGTTCCATATAAATAGCCTGTACTCTAAACCAGTCCCTCTTCCATCACAATCAGCTGGGATCTCTGTCTAGACATCTGATTGATCCTGATTGTGACGCTTGATCAGTCTCTGATTGGCTAACAGGCCTGGTTTTCATTTATGGCGCCCCCCTATGGCGATGCAGGGATGTACCTCCGTCTCAAACTCTGGCCCAAACATGTCCACAGATTTGCTGCTGGCGATATCGGCACGGAGACCATCCACGCGGTCCTTGAAGCTGAACGGGGCCATCACGCTAGCGGTGTTCAGAGGAAAGGGGGCTTTCTTGGGTGGGTCTGCTGCAGACACATACAGAGACAGAGTGAGAGAGAGAGTGAAAGAGAGAGAGAGAGAGAGAGAGAGAGAGTGAGAGAGAGAGTGAAAGAGAGAGAGAGAGAGACAGAGAGAGAGAAAGAGAGAGAGAGAGAGAGATGCACAAACACACAACATTGAGTTAGCCCTGGGTTAGCTGAAGCCAAAGTATCTGCACTGCATTAAACATACATAATCTCTGACTTTCCAAAGAATCGTTATGATATTCATATTATATATATATCATATTCATTAATATGTATAACAAGTATTATTTTGGACACTTCTAACCCCCACAGGCTTAGTGCTACCCCAGAGAGTCTTCCCAGTCCAGGCCATGCTGCAGCCCGCTTTTTGTTCTCTAATGCAGGGGTCTTCAACCTTTTTCAGCCCAAGGACCCCTTGGCTGAGAGAGACACTGAGCAGGGACCCCCACCCCCGCCGCCCCAAATTTGGGCCTGATATTCATATAATTTATGTGGAACTAAGTGTCAGTCACACACACACACTCCCCTACACATGTTTGAACAGAATTACAAATCATCTGTGACACACAACTCGTTTCAATTTATTCTGTTTATTATTGACATTTGTTCTCCCTTACAGTTAGCCATCACTCTGTATTCAATTAGGGAGGGACAAAGAATTGAGTAGCTTAAGTATGGATGAAATATCTCATACCTAGTGAGAGATCTGACGTTTGAGAATTCATCATTCATGTCTTTGGCAACAACATTCTCCCTATGAAGCATGCAGTGCGTCATACATGGCTCTTGCACCGCCTGGGCACATCGCGACACATTTTGGCCAGGGTATATCATGTTCACGGAAAAAATTGTCGATCACTTTGAAAATCTCTGAACTTTTTTTTACCTCCAGGCAGCTGCTTACAGAATAGAAATTCCTCCTGCATCTCATTTTGGTCGACAAATCACAAAAAGCTAAAAGCTGAGCGTCGTTTGACACATCGGTGGATTCATCTAATTGCAAAATAATCTGCCTTCGGGAGTTTTGCGACTAGTAGTGCCCTCACATCAGCTGCCAATGTATCAATAGGGCGGGCATTGGGATGCTTTTCAGTTTTTTTACGTAGGCTACTCATCCTTCCCAAACTTCGTTTTGCACATATCACTAGCTGTTGGCATTATTAAACTTTCCGCAATTATGTATGGCTGTTTGGTCTGAGCGACACGTAATGCAACTTGATAAGAGGCTTTTAAAGCTAGCTCGCACATTTTGGCTGATTGTCTCATCAAGGTCTGCTGGCCCTCAAAAGATTTTAAACGGGAAATATTAAATGTTTTTTTTCTTTCAAGTGAGCGTGGGTTGTCTTTGAGTGTCGTTGCAGCTTTGATGGTTTCATAGTTTCGTTTGATAGCACGGAAGAGCAAACCACGCACACTGCTAATTCTTCACCATCGGTCTCTTTATAGGTGAAGGCAAACTTCAGATAATTCTCTGAATATTTACGTGTCTTCTCCCGTTTGCGCTTTTGTTCATGGAAGGGGTGTTGGCATCATCTGAAGGTAGATCATCTGAACCACAATCAGTGGTGTCTGACGAGGAGCTTTTGTTCCGAGAAATTACAAAACGATCAATTATTTCAAATTGTATGGTTATGGCAGGTAACGTCTTTTGGCACCAGATAGCTAAATGTAGCTAAAAGTGCATATGTTGCCATTATGATCAAATAATCGCGTGAAGACTCATGGGTAGCCTATGTATTATTTTTAAGGAATAGAAAGCAATTTTTACGTTCTGTTTATGTTTATGTAGTCTTTTGGACGTTTTACATTTTTGGAAGAGGGGAAAAATGCTTCAGATTAAATAATTTGGCGGACCCCCTGCAGTACCTCCGCGGACCCCCTGGGGGTCGCGGACCCCCGGTTGAAGACCTCTGCTCTAATGTAATCCTCTGACTGGTGATTAGCCAGGCCCCCCAGTGGGCAGGCTGGGCACTGGTCAAGGCTGAGCGATGGAGTCTAATTAAAAGAGTACAGATGCCAGGCCGCTGATAACAAAGTTTGCCAAGGAAACACACACACACACACACACACACACACACACACACACACACACACAAATGGGGAGTTGGTGTGCCAAGGTATGCACTTCTATGCTGGTGGGGAGTCCTTTCAGAAGGACTACATGGCACAGCTGAAAGGGTAAGAGTGAGTGGGGATCCTGCTTCTGTAGTGAAGGTTTTAGAGGAGGCTTTGAAGCAATGCAAAGGCCAAATGCCTTTCCCTTTAACTACTAAAGCAGCATTCGCAGCTTTCAGCTACAGGATGAGGTCCGAGAAGGATTTCATCACTCTTTTGGAAATGAGTCTACTGATGGCTTCTACACTTCTACCATCAGATTAGATATGTGAGAGGGGTGCGGAAATGCTGTCTTAACGACTGTCTTATTTTCACACAGCCGGGAGAAGACAGAGCTGAAGAAAAAGACCTATTGAGAATATAACATGAGCATCGTCATTGATGGAAGTCAGAGAGAGAGAGAGACAGGTAGACATGATGGAAGTCAGAGAGACAGGTAGACATGATGGAAGTCAGAGAGAGATAGACAGGTAGACATGATGGAAGACAGAGATAGAGACAGGTACACATGATGGAAGAGAGAGAGAGACAGGTAGACATGATGAAGTCAGAGAGAGATAGACAGGTAGACATGATGGAAGACAGAGATAGAGACAGGTACACATGATGGAAGAGAGAGAGAGACAGGTAGACATGATGAAGTCAGAGAGAGAGAGGTAGACATGATGGAAGACAGAGAGAGAGAGACAGGTAGACATGATGGAAGACAGAGAGAGAGAGAGACAGGTAGATATGATGGAAGAGAGAGAGAGAGAGACAGGTAGACATGATGGAAGTCAGAGAGAGAGAGACAGGTAGACACGGAGTCATGAGGTCAGGAGTGAGGCACAGAACGTTACCTGGGTTCGGCTTCCCGGTGCGGTGCTCCTCAGAGGCGAAAAACCTGCAATTCAGATACATACATGTCCATAAAATCACCTGAACACAGACACTCTCTCTCAATTCAGATACATACATGTCCATAAAATCACCTGAACACAGACACTCTCTCTCAATTCAGATACATACATGTCCATAAAATCATCTGAACACAGACACTCTCTCTCAATTCAGATACATGTCCATAAAATCACCTGAACACAGACACTCTCTCTCAATTCAGATACATGTCCATAAAATCATCAGAACACAAACACTCTCTCTCTGTCTCTCTCTCTCTCACACAGCTCTTCTGTAGAAAGATCACACTGACAATGAGTCCGCATTTAACTCATAGTTATTTGTTAAGTATCATTGTATTGTTTTTATTTTTGCACGTCACTTATACAGCATGATCGACAAGTACTTTTGGAAGTTTGTTCGTCACTGGACACAACCTTTTTCGTGTCCGTGCTGAGATTCCTTTGTCCTGCTGCCGTTGTGTTTACCAATATGCCGACAGAGGAGAAAGAGAACAGGCAAACGTGCCGGTATTCTATGCAGATCACAAACGAGATACTGCCATTACAGAGCATTTTACTGGCAAATATAAAATCTTTTGACATTCACATCGATGGAACTGAAGAGGCAAGAGTCTCCTGCTTCAAGTTCCCCAATGTGTCCATCAATGATGACCTCGCTGTACTTTTTGTCATGTTGCTTATTTGTCTACTCCTACTATTATTATTATTATTATTATTATTAAAAGCCATTCTTATCCTTATTGTGACTCTTTAACAATGTAAGATTTTTTTATTATGCCTATTATATTGTTGCTGCTTGCTGTGTCCTAAGAATTTAATTGTTCAGAATGACCTTGTGATATACTGTGCAATGGTATTTGCAGATATTAGAGACTACTTGATAAATATCCTTATTCAACTACTGATAACTTTCCCCTACTGTGTTACAATGTGTGATATCTGACGTGGTAAAGGTAACAACAAGTGTGTTTGACACTAATGAGAATGAAGTAAGCCAGAAACACACTGACGTGGAAATGTTCACACAGTCACACCCTGTTGACACCTTTTCTAGTTTAGTACCTTAATCCATGTGGTCAGCCACCACATACAGAAAAATCTTATTGCCTAAAAATAATGCTGTGAAAATTGACTGAATCTTTGATCCAATAGGACATTCAATGGATCAGTGTTCTTACTCTTTAATGACGGGTGCCAGCTGCGTTCCCAAGTTCTTGCAGTAGAACCAGCGCTCCCACAGGATGTCAGTACTGTTGTCGACATGGTACCTGCAACCAAACACAATACAACAACATTGCAATATGACATTATCGAATCAGGCTCATTGGCTCATACAGGTTCAGTGTGATTCCAGGCCCACCATGGCACATGTTTGGTTAAGTACATGGTGGTGAACTGGTTTGGATAACGTTTTCTGGCATACTGGATTAGCTGGCAAAGAGTACACAATTGACAAGGTCAATAGAGGTAAATGATGCTTGAAACAACTGGTTTGGAGAAAAGGTGAAAACAATTCTACATCTTTTGAGAAATCCGAGATCCATTTCAGGAAGATTTTGGCATAATTAAAACTATAGGTTAATCACACTTACATGAATCCAGATCACTTAATTTAAACGACACTAAACTTCCAGCAGAAAATACCTAACAGCAGTGAATAGAGCGGGTGGCACAGCTAGCTGTACTAAGGTGGGTATGCTGGGTAAAGACAGTGAATAGAGCGGGTGGCACAGCTAGCTGGGCTAAGGTGGGTATGCTGGGTAAAGACAGTAAATAGAGCGGGTGGCACAGCTAGCTGGGCTAAGGTGGGTATGCTGGGTAAAGACAGTAAATAGAGCGGGTGGCACAGCTAGCTGGGCTAAGGTGGGTATGCTGGGTAAAGACAGTGAATAGAGCGGGTGGCACAGCTAGCTGGGCTAAGGTGGGTATGCTGGGTAAAGACAGTGAATAGAGCGGGTGGCACAGCTAGCTGGGCTAAGGTGGGTATGTTGGGTAAAGACAGTGAATAGAGCGGGTGGCACAGCTAGCTGGGCTAAGGTGGGTATGCTGGGTAAAGACAGTAAATAGAGTGGGTGGCACAGCTAGCTGGGCTAAGGTGGGTATGCTGGGTAAAGGTTGAGCATGGGTGAGCTTGCTGATACCTGAGGGCGTCTGTCTCAGTTAGCAGTCGCCTGCGTTCCACCACCAGACCCACTGTGTTGGCCTGACGTTGTGGGGAGTGGGGGATCCTAGCGGGGAGCAGAAACATCTACACACACACACACACAGACACACAGACACACAGACACACACACACACACAAACACACACACACACAGACACACACACACACACACACACACACACACAGACACACACAGACACAGACACACACACACACACAAACACAGACACAGACAAAAACACAGACACACACACACTGTTACGGTCAATGGCAAGTTTGGTTGTTCTATTGGCAGTTTGGTCGAAGAGTAACTATGTTAAGGTACTAACTAAGCAACAGCCACAGCATGTGCTATTCATTAACAGCCACTGTTGGTATTCATTTCATCGCTGCACACTATTATGCAAAGTTCAGAAGTTGAGATCGTGAAACTAAATATACTTGAGCTGAACATGGAGCTGAGGTGTCCACTGAGCTGGATGGTCTGTCATCTGCTTTTTGGATGTAACTGGCCCAGACTTATATGACATTTTCAATGTATTAATTGAGAGACTTAGTCCAAACCTTTGGTCGTTTAAAAAAAAAATGTATGCATTAAATCAAGAAACCCTGCCCTGAGGGCAATTTTGACATTATTATCTTACGAAATATATCAAGATATTGAGCCTCTGAGGAGGGTGACTCTGTATGTTGTTCATACTGTTGCTACAGTTACAAAAAGCAGAACTTCACTTTTGGGGAAGATAAGCACATTCACATGTCATCATCCTCACCTCATGAAACTAAATACAAAAACACCAACATGTCAATCAGTGGATTTGATTGGTGCAGTGGACATGAAGTGCCCATGTCTACATATGCTGTGAGAAGCAGAGAGCGAATGGAGGGGTAATAGTCACATGTTCTCACCTCTCCCTCACGGATGTGAATGTCCTTGTGCTTTCCATTCTCCACTATTTTCAGACACATGTCCCCACGAATCTGATAGAAGAGCTAAACACAAAAAGCAGCATGAAATATGAACCTAATGCCTGCCATGTTTAAAACATTATTATTTTTTCTGCTGAATTGTGCTTGTGTGTTGAACTATAGTAACCCCTAGTGGTCAAATGAGAGTACATGGATTGTACTCGCACTGAGATTGCTATGTTGGGCCCTGAACAACTGAACAACCTGAACAAACTGAACGGTAGGTGGTATGACATTTTACATGTATGTTATGCTTTGCATACTCCTAAATCTATGATCACAAAACAGTTTATGTTTTAAGTATTAGTTTGTAAATATTTATAAAAACAAACTTAATATCATAAGATCAATAACAATATGCCATTTCTGGACAATCTGAAAGCTAACTCTTAATGGGTACACTGAATGTCATATACAGTAAGTAAGTATACACACAATAGATAAGCACTACAAGCTAGCTTAACTTGCGCCCTCTGTCTGTCTGCAGCCTACCATCTGATGAAAAAGACTAAAACATCTGGCTGGTGAAGTTTCCCTTTCACTGTCACGGGTCCCATACCCAATGTTTTTGGGGACAGTGAATAGAGCATTGGTCCCGTTTTTCATCCCCATTGATTATTCAAACTTCTTTCATCTGCACAACCTCTCACTCTCTTCCTCACACACACACACACACACACACACACACACACAATCACCCTATCTATCTCTACATCACTACTGTTGCTACTGTTGTGAGTATGACCTCACCTCTTCGCCTTCTTCAATATGATAGTCTTTCCTAGTGTTGGGACCACCCACAAACATGATGTTCAGCTGACGGAAATGCCTATAACAGAGATGCATTGTAGACACACAGCACAGAATCAGAATACCTTACATCACCCTAATATCTTACATCTTCTTTTCAACAGAGGCTATGTAATATCCTATAGCATACCATTGGTTCAGGGGGCGGGGACTTTCATTCTGCCTGTTGTAGGCCTATACTATACTTGACATCTGTGGTCTACTTCACAAATCAATTGAAATTACTTAACTTGGCTAATTCATGTCTATCTTTGAATTTAGGTAACATATTCCAAATGAGCAGACTCTTTGGCAGGACTGGCCGAAATCCATTCTAGAGTAAACTGTCCGGGCAACCAAACACTCACATCAGTTTGTTGCACACTGGCGGCAGGAAGGCATGTTCATTCTCCAAGATCCACTTGTTCACGTTAACAAAGAGGGATTCGTTAGCCATTTCTACAAACGCTATGAGAAGATAAGAGTAAAGTGTGAGTTTCAGTATGTCGGCAGGCGTCCTTCTTCGCTTGAGCTGCAAACTCCCAGACTGACGAAATTCCCCTGTCATGTTTATTACTCATGTGGCCGTGAAGTCCAAAATGCAGAACCGAGATTAAATAATGTTAGGGGGCGGGACGACTAAAGGTTGAGTGGATTTTGACTAGGCTATACTTTGGACTCGAGAGATGGAAACCCATGTTAACTGAGATAAGCCGAAGCCAATGCCAAGGCTTCGGCAAACAAACTACATATGTTGAAAAATATAGACAAGTTCTTAATCAACTGATTATTGGGTATTTTAGTTAAAATTATAATTTTTAAAAAGGGTAATTTCTCGCAGGTTAGGCACAACTCCAAGCACTCACGTCACACAGTATGGTATAGCCTACTGCACCGTTCTCAACGATGTAAGCTATGCCAGATCCCGTCTTATTTTATTTTTGGCAAATGGCATATCAATCGTAACTTCCTAAGAACCACTCAATAGACTTTGTCCTCTGTAGTTGACATTTGTTTTTCATGCATACCCTCTTTTGAGCTATTCTGTTAATTTTTCTTGGTTCCCAAGAGGATATGTTCTACCTAAAATAAAAACTAGGGTGTGTTTTGGTGTTTCCTACAGCGAATGTGATTGTCTCCTATAATAGCTTGGAAATGTAAATATATTTGATTCGCTGGCTCAGGCTTTTTGCGAACATTTTCTTCAACTATTGTGTTCTGGTAACAGTATTGGAAGTGTTCAGTGCTGAGACGATTTGCTGAGACAGAATACACCGAAACAGAGAATCTGGTGCAGAAGTGGCCAATTATGAACGAAAGAAGAATACAATGTTGCATGGCGAAAGACATAGTTAGTTTGCCCAGACGGATGTAAAGTAGCTAGAAGCTAAAGTTAGGAATGTAATGGTTCTCATTATAGTCAAGAGAGCTAATATTATCAATAGCTCTATCTAGCAACTAGTCAATAACTTAAGATTGTGCTGTACATGAACCTACGATCAGCGACTACATGAAATGGACACCCAAACCAGTCAATGTCTATGTATCCAATAACAAATGAAGCGAACTACACAAAAGCAATGCAATAACTCGTGATTTATTAGTAGGTTTCGTTAGTTTGCAAGCCAACAGATGCTGCCTGAGACTCTAGCATATCTATCAACAACAGCAAGCTAACCTAAGTTCCCGGTGTGGTCCAAACCAGACATCGTACATTTTAACGCATTTAAACCAATTTAGTAAATTCTTCAAGTCCAAGGCTTGGATTAACACCAGTCGTGTAAACGATTTAAAGTTGAAACACAACTGTTTTCATTTAAACTTGCTCAGACTAACATTCCGCCGAAGTCGATTTCACACTTTAGCTCAGTGGGCTGGCGAATGCCGTAAAGTGGTTCGCAATGAATTACGTCACCAACACCACCACTAAATCTAGCTAAAATAAGATAAGATAAACTTTTATGAATCTCGTGAGGGAAATTCAGGTGTTAAATTAAGCATTTAAACCTAACCAACAGCCTTATATGTAAGTGCTGTTCTCATTTATATATGGTGCAATATGCCTAAAACAGAATTAAAAATCTATTAAAATCAAAAATTTCGCGAGCGCCCCTTAGGGAACCCGGAAGTTCAGAGAGTTGCAGTTCTCTTATTAGAAATGCTGTGGCACTGGCAATACCTACTCAGCACGCCAAATGGGCCAGAGGGTTTCCTGTTGAGCAGCAAATATTTGCACGTAATTTCAACCTCGAATGAATCTTGCTTATCTTGTTTTAATACACATCTATAAACAAAACGTTAATAAATCAACCATTGCATGTAGCCAAATTGTGCAAGCCTACTTGAAAATGTCATGAACTTTACTGGAAATGTTGTCTTAAGTTAGGGCATTGACTTGACTGAATATTGAAGGTGAAATCGATATCCACAGACCTTTTGATTTTAATGTGTCCGTGTAGGCCATCCCTTGTAGTGACTAAGTAGTCTTTAATTATGATTGTGTACGTGTTTCGATGCAGAGGGTTAAGGAAACACTTCAGTACGTTTTTACTAGCACTGAAGCAGAATATGATATATGGCAAGCTCCTCAAAACCAGCTAGAAATACATCCACGATGCCTATATCAATTTATTTTACTTATTTGATGGCAAACTGGACTGGCATGTTAGACTAGCCTATTATCACAGGTCATCCTGTCACTGGCCACTTCAGCCATATGGGCGCGCACAGAATCTTACTAGCCAGTGAATTATGCTAAATTCGGTACCTTACCGATTTATTGCTGGTCAGACAGCATTACATTCTGCACGTCGAAACACTCATATTTCTACGACGTTCGACAAAGCTACACTTTGGTTACGCCACACCTCAAAACGAAATGTTTTTTTTCTGTTTGAACGATACAAACGCTTGTTTGAAGACATTTACCAGAGTTATGTTAGCTTGTTAGCATTGGATGGCTAGACATAGCCTACGAGGTAACGTTTACAATCGTTAAACAAAAAGTTGTTGCTGTTTAAAGCTATTCGCAACATTTAAACAACATAAAAACACCCCTGTATGAAAATGAAAGTGATGTAAGTCTAGTTAATATTTAACTGAAATCGTATTATATCAGCTGAGTCTAGCGTCTATATTCTGTACTGGTGGCCAAGAATGACGGAGCTCCAGTGGCGCAATCGGTTAGCGCGCGGTACTTATACAGCAGTACATGCAGAGCAATGCCGAGGTTGTGAGTTCGAGCCTCACCTGGAGCAGTCTTTTAGTGGGGACCATTTGATGATGTGAGAACAAAGTGCCACTGTGGTAAGTTGAAGCAACTAGAATCAGAATGATCACTATCAAACATAAGTTGAATGCAAACAAACTGTAAACAGCCTGTAAGATACTAAATGAAAAGTGTGTAGATGTCCATAGGCTACCTCCGTCTACAGTAAACTTAAATGTCACCTTTGGAACGTACTTGTGGTTAAATATATAAATGTATATATGTTATAGCCTTGCGAATACTTGTTTTTTACCACACTGTAGCCTAAAAGGACTCAGAATAAATGAGTTTCCCCTCTATATCCGTAGTTCACACTTCCTATCTATAGGTGTCACTATAAGACCATTTTTATTCATTCCAGCCATCAGCTTGTGAATATGGTTTTGCCTTGCGATGGCAGTATTGCCCATGATTCATTTTGCGGTGAGCATTTTCTGAATGAGGCAAACGGTGAGGTTGACTGTGAGTGGTAGAATCAGATTTTTGAATGAAAGCATGTGATTTTCTGTCTTTTCACATTGCATTTCTCTGAATGCTTTCAATGCAGTTTCCAGTGTTAAGCGCAAACTGCGGCTTGTATATTTTTATTTTGATAATTGAAAATGATTAGTATAATAAGTATGATTGTCAACATTGAAACACTCAGCTAAGAGTCTCAGTACCTGGATGCCCTTCATTATAGACAGCTACACATCAACTGAAGTTTCTAACTAAATCTGTTTGTATCGATATAGGTCCATCACATCTATCCAAATATGTGGAAATAATGAAAAACGAAATAACGTATTGTTTTCGGGTTGATACAAAAAACTCCTGGCACAGTGTCCTCATCTGATCATCTCCACTAACTAAATGCTAATGAGCACATTGTGTCTCATCCTAATCTAGGGAGATGGACAGGATACTTGCCATGCCTGATCTCAACAACTCTTTTGCCTTTCTAGTCTGGAATGCATATTTGTCTGAATAAACACTGGAAGAGGACACAGTCCCCCCTTATCACTGCACTTCTCAGTTTAGTTGTAGTTACTGTTCCAATAACAAAAGAAACTACCCATATGGCTGTAATTAATTGCAATTAAAAACAAATTGAACGGCTTTAATTGAAGTTAGCTCACTGTGCCGGGCATTCGTAATCTTTGTTACTAATTTAAAGCAACACACACACAGAGACATGCATACACAGTGATATACAACTGTGCATGTGCGCGCACACACAAGCACACACATGCACGCAAACTTTAGCCAGTTTTGCCACAGCCCCTGGCTGTCTTTCTTTTCCGAAACAAGAGCGGGGAAGGAAAAAAAGGCAGCAAAAAAAAAAAAAACAGTGCAGGCAGGCCTGAGGGATCTCACTCCTCGTACTGCATGCACTTACACTCCCAACCCCCTCTTCTCCCCTCACACTGCTGAGCAGGTCCTACCACACACACGCAAACCTGCTTAAATACACACTCACACACTAACATGCTTTCTCTCTCTCTCTTTCTATCTCTCTAACACATACACACACATACACACTTGCTCACACACGTCTGCGGCTCTCCCCTGACTCAGCCTACAGTCACATGCTTGCAACCAACCGCTCTCCAATGCTGGAGAATTACCCAACACAACCGGTTATTATGTTACAAAACATTGTGTTATGTTTACAGGGAATGTATACAACATGTGCACAGTTCAAACTAAAAACAAGACAACAACCAATCCTGAGATCTCTAGGAAATTGCACTGTGATTTAAAACCACGTGAAGCTGCACAAACGTGAATCCGGGCTACACGTTGACTCAGAGGAGGGAGGCAATATACCGTTCCAGCTCCATCTGATACAGGTTCTGTCCTACGCCTAGCCATTATTGATGCGCTCCGTAATGTGCGGCCTTTCTGACAAAGATCTCGTTTGGCCTTGGTACAAGCAGGACTATTTAGAAGTCTTGACGCATTTGGACTCATTATCCCAGTGCAAATCAAAAACGAAAGGTGGCTGGCTTATTTTGCTGAGGCCTTGCTGGAACTGCCATGTGTGTAGAATGTTTACACTTACACATGTGTGAAGGCTCTGTCATGAATGTTCCAAGCGCACAGATTTTTCCGTGTGCTCCATGGAGGGTAATTCTATTTTAGAACTCTGGATAAATTCCTGAAGGCTTCTCATGCGTGTGGTAAAGGCACACAGTGTGTCAGTACCCCCCAAGCCACACACACACACACACACACACACACACACACACACACACACACACACACACACGCACGCAATTCTCCTCTCAGACTCCTCAATCCTCCCTCGCAGCCCACCGAGCCTCTACAACGCTGTGCCAATCAAAACCAGTGACCTCAGCACTACCTCTCCCCCACGTCCAGTCCAATGACAGATCAACATCCCCTCTCCACCAATCGGGGAACGCGACACCAGTCCATGATGCCGCTCTCTCTTTGTTCCCCCCCTCGGATGTGTTGGGGCAGGCCGTGTTCCGTCATAGGACATTGAACCTGTCAGATTGCCTTCGCCCAGGGACTGATCCTTTGACAGGCCTAATGAGTGCTTTGGACCGGGCCGCCGCATCTTGCCTTTGCAGAAGCTGAGCCAAGGCCAATACACAAGCGTTTCGTTCTGGCCAGGACGAGAGCCAGTTCAATCAGCTGCTATTAAAGGGGAGAGCTCAGCAGAGGGCTGCTGGAAGGGCCTATAGCCACTATGGGTGCCCCGCCATGGGAACTGCAAATAATGATAGAGTATCTTTATGTGGGGGACAGTGGCTACAGCCTGAACCCTGCCTTGGCTCAGGCAAGTCTGGCATATCCAGTTCAACAGAGGACTGAGTATTTGACCAAACTGTGTTAGTGGAGCTTATAGAGGCAAGGCAGTGCAGTACCTTATGTGTAGCACAATAGCCAAAGTCATGCTCACAGCTTGCATCAACGCAGGAAAAATAATGTGTATTATTAGAGGGATGTTATGGGTTATGATATTCTACAAACTCTGAGATATTTACATCTCCTCTCCTCCCAGAGTCGATGACATGATTATATACTAGGTGTACTGTGCACCAATCATATGCCTGCATGCTGATTTTGGTACTGTTTGCTTTATGGTTTTCGAAAAAAGCCATCATCGGCAGAGACCACTTGTGGTATTATATTGTGTTTAAACCTACAGTTTATGGTGAGGCATGGTTTTTATGTAGTTATATGGCGTCTGGTCTAGCCAGTGTTTGCTTTTAGCTCTGCTTTACTGTATGTGAAGCACTCTTGTTGCATTTGAGCTAGGCCCTGTTTCCATTGACATCAACCTGTGCAGTATGTTGAGTGGGTACAGGAGTTTGTGAGGAGAGACTGCCTCTCGCAGTGTTTATGTGGAGAGGAAGAAGAATGTACCATCTCCTCAACGCTGCAGCAACATGAATGAGTCCATTATGAGACGGCGAAGACAAGCAGTAAGCAAGCAAGTGTGAGTGAGCGAGCGAGCAAGCAAGCGAGGGAATCTGGGTTAAGGAGTTCAGGCCTGCTGGCAAACAACAACCCACCCACCCCCCAATAACACTCCCTCCTCCTCCTCCCCTCCCCATCTCCCTAAACATACCCTCAGTCCCACCCACCCACCCACTCTCCTCCTCTCTCGCCTTTCCAAACACGCAAACCTGGGGTTTTGACATCACTGCAAATTAAATGACTGAAATTCACATAATTGACTGTTACGGGGAGAGCGCACAAGAGCTGATTTGAAAAACATGGCCTGGTGGCACTTGGGGATTGGAAACCTTCCCTGTAATCCCCCATACTACCACTCCTCCTCCTCCTCCTCCCCCAACCTTGAACGTGCCTCCCCCCTCTCTCCACACACACACACCCTCTCACCCCTCTCTCTAAGGACTTCTGCAGGCAAGACACAGCTAGCGTGAGACGAGAGGAAGGAGAGGTCATGGCAGGAGCATGAGCGATCCCTTGTCTCACCGCAGTGGGCTGCAGTGCTGCTCAGGTTAATGTTAGAGCCCCTTCCAGTGACCCGCTCTGAGACCCCTCCCGAGAGATGCCTCCTCTGGGGGGAACTTCCTCTGTATCCCCCTTTGCTCTGGAGGGGAAAGTGGTGGTGGTGGTGGTGGGGGGGGGAACAAAATGAGGACAGCAGAGACACAATCTCTCTCTCTCTCTCTCTCTCTCTCTGGCCTTCAGTGTCAGCTGTGGAAACAAGAAAACGGAGCCTGGTTCTAGAACGGGAGTTAGGGATGGGAGGTTCCAGACGAGGAGAGTTCTGGAATGTTTCACAGGCCGTGACATGTCGTGGTGGTGGTACAGTGTTATGGAGGAGTGTTATGTTTTGTTATGTGGTAATACAAGAGGTGTCAGACGTTTTACTTTACAATGATTATTACGGTGACATTGGAAACTTTGGGTTTGCTTAGGCAGTTACACGCAAAACCACAGTCTTTTAGCTCACACACACACACACACACACACACACACACACACACACACACACACACACACACACACATGCATCTCCCTGGTGGTGTGTTGGTGTGAAATCTGGACGCTGCCCATACATGCCCCGTATGAATGGGAGAGCTGGTGCAATCCATCATCCCCGTGTTCTGTCTGTACTTGCGGTGTGGCGTGGGAGCGTTTGCCAGTGTGCCTTTCAAACGCAGACAAGACGAGGTGGAGCGTGGCCAAACACACAGCCATCGCCACAATGCACTTGTCTTTCCAAACATTTCCAGGAATGTTTTTTTTTTTTTAAGATGCAACAGATTTCAATCCCCGTAGAATGAGTCACATATCTCACTTGTCAGGAAGGAAGAGAAAAAAAAAAAACTGCCTGCCATTCACAGTAATCATAAACAGTTCCTCGATGAATAACATTCATGAGCTTTAACATATCTGTTCTTAAGAGTTCCCTCAGTCTTTCTAATCAGGTATGTTATTCCACTTTGAACCTTTATGAAGTAAAGAAATAGTCTTTTTCAACTTTTTACAGTAATAATTAAACAAAATCTATATCCTAATTAAATTGTCAACTGACTATTTCTATAATTTATATATATTATTTATTTCCATATATTTTTATAATCTGTGGATGTATTGTTCATGATAAAAAAGACGTTTGAGGAAAATATCTATATGACATTAACCTGCTTTCTTAGTTGCCTTTCTGTGACGCCTTGCGCAATTAGCACCTGTGTTTTATCATGTCGAGGGCGTGCTGGGAATCGACCCGAACGGGAGGTGACATTTGAATGGGTTTGAATGACGTCTGAGCGTGAGCAGGGGCCAGGTTCTCAACTGACCCACATTCAGTGAAAGAGGACATTTTCACGACAAGGTGAGGCAGGGTGGAGGTGGAGGTGGAGGTGGGGGGGTGGGGGAGCATTTGGCCGAGGGACCTGGTCAAACAGAGCGTGCCCTTTTTTCAGTCAGGCTCTGCTCTTTTATCTTCGCACCACATCTGCGCTGCAGGGGCCCTGGACTGTCGCTTGGTGGAAAAATGAATGAATCATACTCTTTTACTGCTCTCTCTCTCTCTCTCTCTCTCTCTCTGGTGTTCTGTCTCTTTCCTTCTGGTGTTCTATGTCTTTCTTTTTCTCTCTGGCTGTCGCTCCCTCTGTGCTGTCTCTTTCTTTTTTTCCTCTTTTTCTCTCTCTCTCTCTCTCTCATTTTGCTACGTCTCTTTCCCCTGTCCTCCTTTGTCAGACGTATATCCTCCAGTCTACTTCATGCCATTGTCTATTTCCTCTTCAAAAGAAAGAGACGTCTCAAGGTCTCTGCGCTAACCAGACTGACTGCCCTGATGCGCACCATGGCTCTGCTTGAAAACTCAAACCAGGTCCTGACGGGAAGGCAAGGCCAAGGAAGGGGTTTTCGGCAGTGCAGTGGCACATGCTGTCAGCTTGTAAACATGTCAGGCGTTTCCAGGAAAACTGAAAGACATTAGGAGCACTGATGCTGTCATGATGAAAAACAGACAGTTTTTTGGTGGTTATTAAAGCAACCTGACTGGTGGAGTAAAAAGAACATTTTAAATATAGGCGGAGCATCATGCCTGATGTTTTGGAGTTCAGAGTTCAGGTATCAAAGTTCAGACAGTCCTACACACCACATCAGGTCACCACGATGGAAGTCTCTGGACCAGACATTTATCCTGCTATGGGCATGGTATAAGTCTGGTCCTGATCTGGATTGGGCAACACTGGATCCAGGAATCACACCGGACCAGGGCCAGATGGTAATAGCCATAGCCATGGCTTGCTTTTAGGCATCTGTATATTAGCCAAGTTTTGACAGGGGAGGACAGAACAGCATTCAGAAAGCTCCACAAGTTCGGAGTGAATGTGTCTCTCTTACATAAGGTCAATGAATCACCCTGATCACCACCAATGGTGTTATTATCCTCAATGTCATCATGGCTGCTTCCATTACCGCTCATTTGAACAGAGGCCTGTAATCGCAAATCATGTGTTGCCGCTAGTAGCCAAGTCAGAGTTAAGCAAGACGGAATTCTTGAGTGGCATGTTTAAAACTGTGACCCTGCACTGACTAAACAGAGAGAGATGTGCATGAAGCCTACAATTCCCACGTGTCTCTGGTTTGCGCTGATTGCAGGCCTGTGAGTTGACGGCAGAGCTGTCGGCACGCTGACATGTTTTAGAAACCCTGGGGCTGTTCACATTATGTGCTAGGGGATAATTCATTTACATTATCGAGTTGTGCTTTTTTTTCTGCTTTTAGTCCTGTTTTTTCCAACACGTGTTGCTCTCTAACTCTTTTTCTCTTTGTCTCTCTCTTTTTTTCTTTCATTCTTTCCTTCTTTCTTACTTTCTTTGACAGTCTTTCCTGCTCTGGGCAGAGTGATGATGGAGAGGCTGTGTGCCCGCCAAGGGGAAGTGATGTCATTGCTTCGA
>NC_045164.1:8133441-8135941 GCF_900700415.2 Clupea harengus | reverse complement strand
AGAGCCAGCCAAGCAGGATATATTGTGATTTGATTTGTTTACCCCTCCCTGGCCTGCAGCATTCGTGCGAGAGCAGCCTCGTGGCTCGGGGCGACTCCCAACGTCCTCGCTAGCGGTGGGTCGGTTTCAGGTTTAGCGCTCCAATAAAAGCTTCAGACAGAGGAGATAAGACAGGGGGGGGGGGGGGGGGGGGCTGTTGTTAATACTGTAGGCTGGATGTGGCCATTTTTCCTCCACAACCAGACCTGGAGTCTGGATCCAGTTACCAGGGGCTTCTATATTACGGACTTGCTCATGTTTAAGAGTTACAGTGGGGATAAATTGTCCTCATATGGGAGAGCAGGTATACATGCAGCCATGTTGAATATGGCAGCTTTGTGTTTTCTACCGTTAAACGCGTCCCTTCTGGATCTGGTTTGTGATTATACTGCGTATCATAACGCCATCTGTAATGCAGATTTCACTATGACATTTATCAGTCCATGGGCATCCCGCCCCCTGTCCCCGGTGAACACCAGGCTCTGTGTGTGATTACTGACTGAATGTGCTCTATGTCTGTGGTAGGCTGTGATGCCGTTAACTTTCCATGACCCCTGGCTCTAAACGCTCACCACGGATCTCCAATTCCCTGGACTACATATCACCAGCAGCGGCGGGGTCGGGTGGAGCAGACGGAACCCACCAATCTAAAAGCGGCCCCTGCACTTTGCTGGGAGTCAATTGGCCCCTTCCACCGCCGTGGTCCCGTGTGGACGACGTGTTGAGAGGAGAGGAGCGGTGCATTTTCGGGATGAGTAACGAGGTGAGAGTTCTGCCCGTGTCTCTCAGCTGATGGATTGGCCTGGTGAGAGGAGAGCCACGGGTGGGGGGGGGGGGGGGGGGGGGGGGGGGTGTATGGGGGTAGCCAGGGGTGTCTGGGGCTCACAAATAACCCCTGTGCCCCCTAATTTACTGCCCCCGGCCCCAGGGAGGAGGAGGGAAGGCGTGGGGTGGAGAGGGCAAATGGACCCAGGGGTCATGAAATATATGGTGCCTCCTTCCAGGTGCTACACCTGGAGAAGTGAGAACCCCCAGTGAGGGCAGTCACTCACCTGGAAGGAAAAGAGGGAGAGAGAAAGGAAAAGATATATATGTATGAGAGAGAGGTAGAAGAGATAGGCCAGGTAGAGGAGGCCAGTTAGAGTCAGTCTGTTGTCTGAGAGAGGAAGGTGGAGTGGGAGAGATAGGGAATTTTATTGAAGTAAGAGAAAGACTTTTTTTTATTTACAGAGCCATTTAGTTCATGTTTCATAAACAGAGATAAAGTAAGCACTCTCTAACTGTCATTTTTTAAATCAAGTCTTACACAAAGACAGTTTGAGAAAAGTCAAAGCACAGAACTTTCGCCTCCTTTATATGCTTCACACACACACACCCACACACACACACACACACACACACACACACACACACACAGACACAGACACAGACACATAGATGCCAAACACAGCGCTGGACAGCTATGGGACTTCTTAATTCTGACTTCTTGTGTAGCAGGCCTATGTTGCATAAAGGTATGGTGGAGAGATGGGTTAATGGAAAAGATATACTGTGGCATCATTTTAATCACACATCTGTCTTTAACTGGGACCTTACCGGTGCTACATTCTGAATTGCTGAAGATACAAATACGCATACACACTTTCAAGCACGCACGCACACACACACACACACACACGGACACACACGGACACACACACCAGGGTTTTGACACAGGCCAGGGACAGATGCGGATCAAGGATGACACAGTGCTCGGGAACACGGTTTCACCACAACAGTGTTGTCATCCACTTAGCGGGCGCTTAGCAACTATTGTTTTAATATTTATATATCGGGCATTTACGCAATGATTCAAGTGGACTTATTTGGACTTGTGACAATTGATGAGTGCAGTGGAGTCTCCACAACAACAGTTGCCGAGGAAATGAGGTCATACTAGACCATAATTGTGCAGGACAGAGAAAGAGAGCATACGAGGACCTAACTAGAGCTCAATGTCCCTGTAATAACACAGGATGGGGTTTGCGCTGTGATAAGAAGATTGTTTAATAGTTGGCTATTTACGGCTAATTGACTACCAGCATGCGTTGAACAGAGGGGGCTTTTAGTTTGTAATGAGACAGGAAGGATGTTGCTCTTGGATGCTGGTAGCTCGCGAACAGGCCTCCAGTGCCTGAAGCTCAGAGTGGAGAAAGGCAGGGCACCATGGCAACGGGCATTGTTGTCAGAACAGTTTGTTCTCTGATGTCATCGAGAACGTTCCACAGGGCCACAGGGCTCGCCAGTGGTATGCCTCAGGAGTCGTTCCATCCAGACTGCCCTACAAACACACACACACACACACACACACACACACACACACAGAAACACACACATACAGAAAAACACACAAGCACTCGGGCGCGCACACACACTCCTTTGCACATACACACAGACACCATCCGCTCGCTAATACAAACAC
>NC_045164.1:8115941-8128441 GCF_900700415.2 Clupea harengus | reverse complement strand
TTCTATAACTGGATCATGCGGTGACATGCAGATAGAGTTTAATCTCTCATCTAGATGTAATTTAGACGCGTCCTACGTGCACGCAAGCACTGCCGTGCTGGAAGACCATTCTCTTCTCCAGAGTATGGCAACAATATGAGTCCTCCACAGTGTTAATCCAGACTTGAGGGAGATGTTTTGAAATGCTTCTCAAAGAGCGCATGAAACGCAGCCATGGGAGAGGCTTTGCTGGTAAACAGACGGTAGAGGAAACTCATCGGGTAAACACGCGTAATTATCGAGCAGAAGCAAGTGAGTCGGACGTGAGGAAAAGAGTGTTGGTTATGGTTGTGTGTGTGTGTGTGTGTGTGTGTGTGTGTGTGTGTGTGGCTATGTCTGCAGCAGACCAGACTGAGGAGGTGGGGAAGAGGAGAGTAAAACCATGGCAGCAGTAACAGTGAGGCAAGCTGAAGGAAGACCGTCCATTCTCATCCAGTTTTCTGAGCAGAAAGGTCTGGATTTTAAACAGAGGCCTGAAGCACACATACACAGACACTCACTCACTCACTCACTCACACACACACACACACACACACACGTGTATTGAAATGTGACGCCAGTCTGACACACACACAGCACAAGGCTTCTACAAACATTACACACACACACACACACACAGAGGCAATAAATGCGACCTATCTCACCCTCATAATTAGTGTCAGATACTATCCCTCCACACAGTCACTCAGGCCTCTTTCATCTGCTGGGGGAATGTTTGTTTGTCTTGCGCCCTCTCAGCAGATAACAGGAACAAAGAGGCTGTGTGTGTGTGTGTGTGTGTGTGGGTGTGTGGGTGTGTGTGTGTGTGTGGGTGTGGGTGTGTATAGAGAGAGAGAGAATATGTGTTTATGCCCGCAAGCAAGACATGCAAAGCCCTTTATATGAACAACTATGTCATCTATTTGTCATTTCAGACCATTTCACAAATGACTGGCTTTCATGAGCAGTGTTTCTGTGTGTGTGTGTGTGTGTGTGTGTGTGTGTGTGTGTGTGTGTGTTCTGTGTGTGTGTGTGTGTGTGTGTGTGTGTGTGTGTGTGTGTGTGTGTGTGTGTGTGTGTGTGTGTGTGTGTGTGTGTGTGTGTGTGTGTGCACTGGGTTGGGCAGCATGGTATGTGTTGAAGTAGAGTTTTGTTCATTCTTGTGACTTGTATGAGTGTGTGTAAGACAGAGGAAGAGAGAGAAATGAGAGATGGTAGAGCTGAGAAAAGAGAAAGAAAAAGAATGAAAAACAGCTGTTAGCCTGATTCTCAAAACTTTTGCTCTTCCCCTCTCTTACATACACTATCTCTCACTTGCTCTCACTCAAACACACACACACACGCGTGCATACATGCACACACACACACACACACAGACACGCACATATATGCACACACAGACACGCACATATATGCACACACAGACACGCACACCCACCCACACACAAACAGACACACACACACACACACACACACACACACACACACACACACACACACACACACACACACACACACACACATGCACCCACAAAATCCCATTCTTCCTCACGTTCTCTGTCCCTCACTCTTTACGCACATATTCAAACATACAGACATTGTTGTCTGTATTTTGCCTTAGGATTCCTGACACACCACAAACAGTACTGCATCCAACACTGGCAGAGAAACACACTCTCACACACACACAGGGCACTAACAAACACATACATACACAACACAGAGAAAGACAAACACACTGACACACACACACACACACATACACACACACACACACACACACACACACACACACACACACACACACACACACACAGAGACAAAGAAAGACACTGGTATGTGGAATAGGAAGAGTCAAATGACCCCATTACAAATTGTGGAAGGGATTCTAACATGTGCCAGACAGAGTTCAGCACTGTCTGACTGCTCCCTCTCTCCTTCCCCCCTCTCTCTCTCTCCCTCTCTCCTTACCCCTCTCTCCCTCTCCCTCTCTCTCATTCTCTCCCTCTCTCTCATTCTCTCCCTCTCTCCTTCCCCCTCTCCCCCTCTCTCTCTCCCGCTCTCCTTACCCCTCTCTCCCTCTCCCTCTCTCTCATTCTCTCCCTCTCTCTCTCCCTCTCCTTACCCCTCTCTCCCTCTCTCTCATTCTCTCCCTCTCTCTCTCTCCCTCTCTCCTTCCCCCTCTCTCCCTCTCTCTCTCGCTCTCCCTCTCTCCCTCTCTCCCTCTCTCCTTCCCCTTCTCCCCCTCTCATCCTCTCCCTCTCTCCTTCTCTCTCTCTCCCTCTCTCCTTTCCCCCTCTCTCTCTCCTTACCCCCTCTCCCTCTTCCTCTCTCTCATTCTCTCCCTCTCTCTCTGTCCCTCTCTCCTTCCTCCTCTCTCCCTCTCTCTCTCGCTCTCCCTCTCTCCCTCTCTCCTTCCCTCTCTCCCCCTCTCATCCTCTCCCTCTCTCTCGCTCTCTCGCTCTCTCCCTCTCTCCTTACCCCCCTCTCTCTCTCTCACTCCCTCTCTCCTTCTTCCTCTCTCTCTCTCCCTCTCTCTCTCTCTCCCTCTCTCCTTCCCCCTCTCCCCCTCCCCTACATGCCCTCTATTTTAGTTTGTGGGCCTCACTCCCACCTCCCCTCGTGTTTTACCCAAACCCATGGTTATGGCCCCAGGAGTCGTATTATGGAGAGTTTCTGGGCACAAAAACAGACCCCCTCCTAGACACACACACACACACACACACACTCATGCAGTGTATCCCACAGTTCCTGCCAATCAGCAGTCAGCCAGTGTTCTGTCCACTGATCAAGAGATTCAAACTGAACCAGAGTCACTGAAGGCAATGAAAGTTTTTGTGAGCGTGTGTGTGTGTGTGTTAGCTCATGTGTGTGCACAGATTTAATGAATGTGCCTGTGGTTGTCTATGCGTGAGAATTTGTGTCAGGGTGTCTTCTTCCAGAAAGTGATTTTATAAACAGACGCTTTCTCTCTCTCTCTCTCTCTCTCTCTCTCTCTCTCTCTCTCTCTCTCTCGCCCCCTCTCTCCCGATAATGGCGTCATACTTGTAATCATGGGCCTAGAGAATCACACAAAGCGCAATTGCGGATTCGTGTTCTTTCAGACTTAATTGCATCAATTTGTATTTACTGCAATGTTCCGTAGCGTTGTGTTTTGGTTGCCGTCACCTAGCAACCAGCTGAAGTCTGATTGAATGGAACCCCTTGTGGCCATGTGCGTGCAAGCATCATTGTCGTCGTGACGTCAAAGCTCGTCATAGCCTCCTTCTCTCTCTTTTGGCTGTACATGGCGCCACTCAGAGAGTCTGTACGTCACCTGAGAAAACTTTTCATTTCCTTTTTTCTTACCAACATTACATCATGATGAAACCTACCTGAGACAGATTCCAGCCCAGCTGATTGGTTCATGTGGTGTCCTGTCACAGTTCTTTCTGGTTTTGAGGTGCAGGAGGCATCCTATTGTTTCCCTGATGCCATTGATGAAGTGTCCGCTACAGGGGTCGGCCTTGTTGCAGTGAGGTAATTGGTTTTTAACTGTTTAGCGACATATAGAAGAAAATAATCAGCTATTGTGCTAAACCACAGACAGACTGATAGAAAAAGAACAGTTAGACAAATGTGAGTTGTGTAGATATACAGCCAGCCAGATGTATGCACACACACAAGCACAAACACACACAGGCACTGAGGTGGAGGTAGACCCTGAAGAATAATGTCAGCCACCTTAGAATATAGAGACACACTTAATGTATAGGCAGGGAAAGATGGCCAGGCACACACACAGAGGTTTACTGGAAACTTTCTCACACTCCTGTGTGTATGATTTGATGAGGGAGTCCTCTCACAGCTGTGGTACAAGTGTGTGTGTGTGTGTATGTGTGTATATGTGTGTTGTGTGTTGTGTGTTGTGTGTATGTGTGTATGTCCTCACACAGCTGCCTGTGGTGTAAGCTCCTGATCTCCCCCTAATCCCACAGTAATGATCCATCTCCTGCCGTCTCTCAGCAACAGCAGTACCACGGCAACAAGGGCCCCCAACATGCTCGCAAGCATAGACATACAGTACACACGCACACACTCTCTCTCTCTCTCTCTCTCTCTCTCTCTCTCTCGCTCTCTCTCACACACACACAGACACACACACACACACACACACACACACACACACACAGACATAATCATTTCTATATATCTCTCTCTCTCTCACGCACACTTACATACTGTACACATTTCTATCTCTATGTGTCTCTCTGTCACTCACACACACTCAAGTACACATTTCGACATCCTGGAAGCCTTCTCCCCAGGGACAATAGGAGCACCGTGCTGGGCATTAAACACTGGCAAAGGCAGGTGGTCCAGCTCAAGAAGTCCATGTTTACAAGGCATGATGGGATAGAGGAGGTCTGGATGTATGTCTTGGAGGTGATGAGCGATGTGAGGGCCTGCTGAAAGATTCCCTGATAGGGAAGACTAGGGGCAGTGATCTACAGATAAAGCTTGCTTCCAGGATCTGAATGTTTGTTTGTGTGTGTGCGCGTGTGTGTCTGTGTGTGTGCGTGTCTGTGTGTGTGTGTTTGTGTGTGTGTGGGTGTGTGGGTGTGTGTGCGTGTATCTGTGTGTGTGCGTGTGTCTGTGTGTGTGTGTGTGTGTGTTCTGTGTGTGTGTGTGTTTGTGTGAATACATGAGTGAATGAGTCAGTGCGACCAAGAAAAAGCCTTTCTACAAGACGACCACAAATGCCTGCAACCAACCACGCCTTCCAGAGTATACTTCCCATCCGAAAAAGAAAACCAGATCTTAGAGATTCAACCCCACAGACATAGGCGATGCGACCACATTACTCATGCTGTAATCATAGCTAAACAATAGCAATGCATCATGCTTAGCAAAGCTTCCCTGCTGGCTAGCATTTGATGTGGGTATTAGTTTTGTCATAGAGCCTGTCATATGTAAGTTCATGTGAAAAGTCTGTAAAATGCAGACTGCTGATCAACCAAAGAAGCTATAGAAGCAAGCTATAACCCATATTCAACATTATCAACATCATCATGCTGATCATTTTCTTTCTTTCTGCTCAGGTTTATGTAACTGCTAATTACTATTGACCTGTGTACTTTATTGCACGTTTTAGCAGATTTTGTTTTTAGCAGAGTTGATATTCATTCACTAACTGAATCTCTATGTAAATTGCCCAATGTATTAAAGCCCCATTGCGCGAGAATTGGTTTTATTTGCTACTGAGCTCCCCCTAAAGTTGCGGAGTGTAGTTCACTTTTACATCACTGTCGTGAATAATGCCGCTTTGAGATCCCCTAATGGACAGTGTATACGTGTATTTGTTGACAAGCTGATATGGAACTGGCAAAGACAACGGTAGAATCCAAAGAAGCATATCGACTGACCAGATAGAACAATAATACAAGATTTGACACAAATATGATGCATAGTTTTATTTATTGGGACAGCGAAGATGACCGCTAACATAACCAAAAAATTACATATTATTACATATTTTAATTTAGCTGAAAAACTGCTTGAGTTTTCAGCCCATATGCGTTGTTTTCTAAGCATTTGAATGTGGAGTATGTGTAATCTAATACAATGTTGTTGGCGACGTGCTTAATATACATTAGACAGTGTAATTTATTACAAGTTTTCAAGGTTGCAAACTTCCAAGGCTTATTAGCGAGAGATTGATGAAGACGGATCAAACTTTTTGACGTGAGATTAATTTATTTGGATGCTAGCCTGAGACAGGACAGGTTGATGACTTTGGGCATCTGGAAAAACTAGAAATCTCCATGAGATGGGGATGACACTAATAATATTACAGCCTACATAATATTCTTTCATAAATAACATTGGCGGGGATGTTTATGATGAAAAACTAGTGAGTCGACAACTATTCTAACATAGGCATTCTAAACATCAAGGAAGTGCAGCACAGGACATAGCAAGATGGCTAATAAGTTATTACTGACTAGTCCAACAGAAAGAAGGCCATCTTGACATCTGCCTTGCATCCTTTTATAACTGTTAGCTCTCGCATACAAGTAAAAGCAAGTCTGAGATTAAGTCTTTTTCGGTCTCTTGCCCGGTTACTCTCTCTTTATCTCCTCCTCGATTCCTCCAACAACGTCATCCTCGGTTTCTTCATCGCCTCTGCTATGATGTCCATACAGAGAATACTGCACTAGCTTCCTGTTATAGCTAGTGCATGGGTCTAGTTGTTGTTGCATGAGGTGGTGCCATAAAGCAGTTCTTGTGAGAGATCTCATGCCCTGTACCCCAAAGTTACAATACCAGGCGCACCAGGCGTGCTGTGGCAGTGGCACAGATGCCATTCTCTGTATTAATAATTTTGAAGCTGTTATTTCAAAGTAAAATTATGACATAATGTTACTTTAACCTTATCTCTAAAACATAATTGCTAGCAACAAAGTTAGTACAAAGAGAAATCCTATGAAACATGTATACAAATTAATATAATTTCTCATCCAATATCACACACACACACAGACAGACACAGACAGACACACACACACACACACACACACACACACACACACACACACACACACACACACACACACAAGGACACACATCACACCCCTCTGCAATCACACAGCTCACAGCTGGGTCTGACGGGCACATTGCTCTTTCTTCTTCTCATCAGCTCTCTTGTAGTGAGTAAAGCTCAGGATTAGCTGCACCAAAGCCCCCAGTGGTTCCCAGCCACTGAGTGAGAGAGAGAGAGAGAGGAGAAGGGGAAGAGAGAGAGACCAACCGACAGACAGACAGACAGACAGACAGACAGACAGACAGACAGACAGACAGGCACTAAAAAGTTAACTATTATTGTTTGAGTTTGACTGAAAGAGAGAGAGAGACAGATGGGTTCAGATGTGAGAGAAAGAGATATAAGTTTGGGTGATCGAAAGATATAAGATGAAACACAGATTGAGAGAGAGAGGGAGGAGGGGGTGGGGTTGTGGAGAGAGAAAATGGGAAAGAGAGAAAATGGGAAAGAGAAGGGGTTATTCCATTAGTGTGCCATGGCCAGGGAGACCCATCCCATAATTTCATTACAAGCGTTACAAGCTCCCATTTATTGCAGCTAATCCTCTCATGTCATTATGTCTGCTCTGCGGTGACCACGGCAACAAGAGAACAGACCCACTGTAATCACCATGGGAGCCGGACACGGCGAGCACTGGGGGGTCACGACTGGGTGGGGTGAGGGGGTTAGAAGACAGCTGTGGAGTGTGTGAAGGTATTTGATCCAATTCACCCTCTCCCCATTTCTTTTTTCCTCCTTCCCTCTCTCTTTCACTCTCTCTTTCCCTCTCTCTTTCTCTGTCGCTGCTGGAGGGACACTTGATGCACACAAGAACAATGGAGTTTCTTTCTTCATCTCACTTAATGGATTTTCAATATTTTTCTTCCTTGCTCAGTTTTGCTCAACCACACACACTCACCTCCTTCCTTTCATTTCCTTGTTTTTGTCCCATGTACTTTGTTGTTAGTGGAGAACAAACACAGCTAAATTAACCTCACCTCTGGCTGTTGTTGTTGGAAGGAGTCTGCACTTGTGTGTACTTCTGTGTGTGTGTGTGTGTGTCTGTGTGTGTCTCAGCTGGGGGTTCATATGGTCATGATGTCAGAGGTTCATGTACTGAGCTCATGTGGCAAGGATGACTGATGTCTTCCAGTCCTTTCTCTCTATTCAAACACACACACAAATGCACACACACACACACACACACACACACACACACACACACACACACACACACACACACACACACACACACACACACACACACACACACACACACACACGCACTGTTCCTCATCCTGTGGCTCAATGAGGACGGCTCATTTCCTCCTGCTAACACTGAGCCTGACCTCTGTACAGCCATGACTCTGCACTCTCATCTCCAATTAGGGGCAGCCATTTATAGAGTGTGTGTGTTTGTGTGTGTGTGTGTTTGTGTGCCTATGTGTATGTGTGTGTGTGGGAGAGAGAGGGTAAAATATCCTAATCCCCTCAGTTTGTATCATTGTCACGGCCTCACACAGAGCATACTCATAACTGCACTCTTGTCTGCAATGTGGGCTGCCATTTTTAGATGTAACCCAGCGGTGACCACCAGGGCCCATCTCCTTGAATTTTGACTGTACATCTGATGGACTTCTTAGCAAAAACCCATCACCATGGAGATGGCACCATTGGGTCTGCCCGGGCAATAAGGACGACCATGTCAGTTGGCTTAGGGCTTAAGTAAACTTCAAAATGTTTGCGTTTGCACAACGTGGATCCGTGCGTGCACATTGGTATCTCCAAAGTACACTAGTTTTGCTGTTGCAGACCTGTCTGTCAGAGTACAAGCTCAATCGCTTACAGCGTTTGAAATAATATCCCTATGTCATGTGAATTCACAGCAAAGACCGATTTTTTTATAGGTCTATAGATTTCTCTTCCCCTATCATAACCATTTACTCCCCTATTTAAATAGCGATAGCTGCCTACCTTAACTACCGTCGCTGCTAATCTAAACAGCTACGATTCGCTGAAGCATGAAATAAATGAAACTCTCATTTTATCAACAGGTCTCTGGTACGGTGTTCATATTAGGACATCCTCAGATCTCAGCCTCAAGTGTCAGACTCAAACGAAAAGGCGTCAGGTCTCAGACCAAAAGTAGTCAGACTCAGGCGAAACGGCTTCAGTCTCAGAAAAACCTCTGTCATCCTCACACAAAACTTTGTCAAACCAAACGGCGTCTGTTCGTGATAACTTGTACCAGGGGATAAAGCCCGTGCCATTTTGACATCGTGTTGTGTTTAAGGCCTTAACAAATAATACGCACTTCCGTGATTTGTTACAATATCAAAACTGAAAAACACAATGTCAAAATTATCACGAACAGACTGTGCTACCGTCACACACCCGTATAAACTCCGTCCCAACACAGAACAACGACATGCAATTAGAACAGTAAGGAACATTGTTAGGGAACCTCGTTGAGCGCTAGTGCATGAGTGCATCACATAGAGAAAAGTATGCGCCTGCCGCACGGCATTATGGGGCGACTATGCCAGCACGTTACAATATAATAGGAAATAGTTGTTTTCTGCAAGCTAGTTCACTTGTGTAAAGTAAAGTCATGTTTAGTCCTCCGGTTGCCTTGGATACTACAACCAAACTCCACTCAGATCTCAGACTCGGACAAAATGAAGTCAAACTAAACAACACAATCGCCATTAACGTATACCATGAAGGAAACAATTCAAATGTTGTGTACTATCATAGACCTTCTGCTAGTTTGTTAAGTTTGACTAGCTAGCGAAGTTAGGTTAGCGACAAGTGGAGGCATTCATTCTTCAGCAAAGTCGGCAACCGGAGGACTAAACATGGGTTTACTTTACACGAGTGAACTAGCTTGCAGAAAACAACTATTTCGTATTATATCAAAAGTACGTTTTCTTGCTGTACCAGTTAACAGAAACACCACAGCAGTATTCACTGTAAAAGCTGCTACTTTAGCTCATTCAGAAAGCTAGTCAACAGCTCCCTCATCTAGCTCTGACAACTTTTTTTCTAACAAAGTTCTGCTGAGAATGACGGCGTTTGGTTTGACAAAGTTTTATGTGAGGATGACGCCGTTTGGTTTGACAAAGTTTTGTGTGAGGATGACGCCGTTTGGTTTGACAAAGTTTTGTGTGAGGATGACGGCGTTTGGTTTGACAAAGTTTTGTGTGAGGATGACGCCGTTTGGTTTGACAAAGTTTTGTGTGAGGATGACGCCGTTTGGTTTGACAAAGTTTTGTGTGAGGATGACGCTGTTTGGTTTGACAAAGTTTTGTGTGAGGATGACAGAGGTTTTTCTGAGACTGAAGCCGTTTCGCCTGAGTCTGACTACTTTTGGTCTGAGACCTGACGCCTTTTCGTTTGAGTCTGACTACTTTTGGTCTGAGACCTGACGCCTTTTCGTTTGAGTCTGACACTTGAGTCTGAGATCTGAGGATGTCCTAATATGAACACGGAGCAAACACACTGAAGAATAGAGAGCGTAAATGGATTTCATTTTCTCTTCAGCCAGTGCTCTAAAACTTAAATCGGACCTAAACGTGGCCATGTCCGCCGAAGTATACTTAAGACTTTATGAGTTGTCTTAATTATTTCTGTGTGTTTGTCTGTGTGTGACTCTATTAGTGGCTTTCCAGATGTGTGTGTGCGAAAGGAAAGTTTCTGAGAGACCTTGTCTGTGTGTATATGTGTGAGTCCGTGTGTGTGTAACCATGAGACTTGTGTTACATCTGCAACACTGCTTTGTAATAGAGAGGACTCTTCAACCCAAAGCCCCTCATTTACACACACACACACACACACACACAAACACACACACACACACACACACACACACACACACACACACGCATACACACGCACACACGCACACACATGCACGCGCACACACACACACACACACACACACGCGCACACGAACACAGATGCACACACACGCACATGCACACACACACAACACACTAAAAAACTTCCACCGAACAGGCGTCCAGATCTTATGCAACTCAATCAGATCCTATTTAAGGGAATCAAACCAAATAAACGCTGATCTGAGGGTCCTGTAAATGACTATGGTTACGCAACCAGCAGATCGGCTGAAGACAGATTGGTCTTGGAGCAACAACGGTTCCCAAGGCCTGTGTTTGTTTTCACTGCTCTTGGAATAGTCACTGATCTATGAAGACACACACACACACACACACACACACACACACACACACACACATAGATGCACAGAGACATCCGCACACAGTTATACTATCCATACACTTCTGTGCATACAGTTGCCTTATCCATTACATACATACATGAGTGCACACACACACACACACTCACACACACACACACATACACACACACACACACAGTTACACCGTTAAAGGCTACCACACATACACATGCAAAAACACACACACCCATAATCACATTCACAAACAGACACTCACTCATACACACTTACACTATTGAACACCCTAACACACACACACACACACACACACACACACTTGTTTAGTGGTGATCGTTCATGTTCTTAAAGTAATGGATCAGAGTGGGCGGTTGGGAGGAGAGTGATGGTAGTAAAGTTTCTCTCCCTCCCTCCCTCCCTAACTAGCTCCATATGTCCCCACAAGTGTATTGAACACACTGCAAATGACTTCAGTATGTGCACACCACCCTCCCCCATCACCTTTACTACACACACACCAGGTCAAGCTTAGTAGCTCTCTCTCTCTCACACACACATACACACACACACACACACACACACACACATACACATACACATAGTCAGCTCCTCTGACTGATACCAGGTCATGTCATTGTTTGATTGAGACTTTTCAGGAGTTTTAAGCAGACAGATGTGATGGCGTGATGTAGAGCTTGATATTGAGGTGGGTGAGGACCAAAATGATCTGCATGTCACATTCAAAACAGGTAGTTCTAACAACCCTCTATGAACTGCTCTAAAATAGTGAAAAACATCAGTCCATAATAGCTTTTATTTACCACTTTTGCTTGTGAGCACAGCCTTTTGTAAATCCAGAATTGTTTCATAAATTGGAGCTTTAACATAACAAAACAAATTTGGCTGCTTTTAATCTTTTCCTACCCCCCCCCCCCCCCCCCCCCCCCCAAAAAAAAGTTCTTCCACACGTCATTAGTAACCAAGCCAGCACTGGGTGTTCACAGTCTAGTGGCATCGCCGGCATGTCCATATGTGTGTGTATATTTTATGTGTGTGAGTGTGTGTATGCGTGTGTGTGTGTGTGAGTGTGTGTGTGTGTGTGTGTGTGTGTGTGTGTGTGTGTGCGTGCATTTTCCAAAAGCCACTCAGTCAGAGATGATCTGCCAAACACACTCTTTATCTGACATCTAACGTGCAGGCCCATGGATAGCTCTCTCCACACACACACACACACACACACACACACACACACACACACACACACACACACTGGTTGTGTTGTTGTTGGAAGCCGTCCTGACTGGTCTGGTGTTCTGATGTGGAGAGAGAGGGCCTGTGCTTGCCCTATCACTCCTGGCTCTGGAAGAGAGAGATGAGATGAGATGAGATGAAATGACAGAGGCAGACAGACAGACAGACTGACAGACAGACAGACAGACAGACAGACAGACAGACAGAAAGACATACCACACTGACACATACAACCCAGATGGAATAGTGTCTGTGTGTGTGTGTATGTGTGTGTGTGTGTGTGTGTGTGTGTGTGTGTGTGTGTGTGTGTGTGTGTGTGTGTGTGTGTGCATGGACTGCAGGTTATGTCAGCCTTCCACCTGGGTGTCAGAAAGTAAACACACACATACATGCCCACACACATGTTTAGACTTCAGACACACACACGTTTAGACTTCAGACACATACAGA
>NC_045164.1:8103441-8110941 GCF_900700415.2 Clupea harengus | reverse complement strand
GTCTAGATTTTGAAGATTCAAATGATGTGATAGCACAATACAACTACTATGCCTACCTGGCCTTAGAGCTAAATCAACCACATATCCTCCATATGAATTGCTGTGCAATCTGATAACCAACAGATTTAGCTAGACGGCTAGTTTTGACAGTGGAAAGTGGTGCCAATGATAATAACAATTAACAATAATAACAAACAATAGACAAGAATATGTAAACCAATCACATATTTATTTATTTTGTCTTGATTAATGTCATGCATGGCCTGTCCTGTAGTCCATTCTGCAATGAGTTTACTAGCTAGCTATCGATAGCTAGTATAATAGTATATAGTACTCATCGTTAGCTAACGTTAGCTAGCTAAACGTTTTTGGGGATCATTTGCCAAGGCTAACGGGAGGCTTCAATCAATAATTATTAGCTAGCTATCCAAGCTGACACCCTATACACTCGACTGCCCCTTTGAAGTTGACTTAACGTTAGCTAATATACGCTAATAACTAGCTAACATTAGCTAGTTATCATTGACAGTTACTAGCAAATTTACCGTGGCATAAATTACAGGGTTGTACGCTTTCGGGTGCCTCTTGAGGTTTGTTGTGTTCTTCCCACCTATTTTAAAGCCACATGGTTTCTCTCCCGTTATTGAGGTGCATTGTGTTTCATTTTCTGTCAACGTATAATAAAAGAGTGTCCAGATAACTATTCTTCTTTTTCTTCCAGTACCGAGTGCTTGAACTTTAGCCATCATATAACGTTTGTTACGGCGTCTCTTGGATGTCTGGGCATCTCAGGGAGTGGAGGAGGGATACAGGACCGGCCAACATTCAACCAATGATATTAAGGATGTAATGCACTAGGTGCATACAAGTTTTGAGAAAAATAATTCATTACATTTTTAGTTGTCCGTTAGTCCACCACCAACATTTTCGTCTCGTCTCGTCAACGAAAGTAAAAAAAAAATTTTTTTTTCAAAGATCCGTTTTCGTGACGTCAACGTAATGTCTTAGTCATGGGAAAAAGGGGGGTGTGTTTTCGTACGGAATTAACACTGATTCATAGTGTTTGTAAGTGAGTAAGTTCCTCCTTTTACATCTTGCTTCTTATTTGAATGGACTGACTTCATATGGACTTTGTGTATTGTTTGATTATGCCTGAGAGACAAAGTTATATTTACAAAACTACCATTTGTGTGTTCTCGCTGATAAAATGGTGGACATTTACACAACACCCCTCCAACAAACACACACACACACATCCTCACACACACACACACACAGAGACACAAATCATACACACTACAAACACACTCTGCCACTATACCTACAAACACCCAAACACACACACACACACACACTTGATGGAGGAGAATATGAGGTTTATTAAAAGGCTCCAGTATGGACAAAAGGAGTAATTTGAGGAAGCCAGACCATGAGAGAAAGAAAGGGATAGAAGGATAGAGAAGGAGAGCAAGAGTGAGAGACAGACCAAGGAAAGAGAGAGGAGTGTAAGGAAAAGAGAAAGCCATTTGTCCGTCCCCTTAGTTTTCCCTGGAGCGGCCCACAGAGGTGGAGGTGGAGGAACTTGAGTCTTTGTTTGCACCTCCCTCTACTTTCCCCATTAATCAAGTTTAAAGTGCATTTAATCCCTGCTCTTTCCCTGATTACCGGTGTGTGTGTGGGTGTGTGTGAGTGTGTGTGTGTGTGTGTGTGTGTGTGTGTCTGTGTGCGTCTGTATGTGTGCTCTCCTGTGTGTATATGTGTGCACGAAGAAATTACAGAACCAAAACAGGTTCCACATTTCACCGCAATGTGGAACAGAAGTGTGTGTGTGTGTGTGTGTGTGTGACTGTGTCTGTGTGAGAGAGAGAGAGAGAAGGAGAGAGAGAGAGAGAGAAGGAGAGAGAGAGAGAAGGAGAGAGAGAGATTTACTGCCTGCTACTCCTGGCCTGGGCTCGCCACTATTGTCCCCTTAATTGATCACCTCTGATTGGTTTAAATATTTCAAACGTGGGCGCCGCCCCCTGATCAAAGCACCCCTCAATTAATCTGTATGAGCGCCCGCCGGATTAATGCATTCTTCAAAGCCATTACCAAACAATGTAAAGAAAGGAAAAGGGAGCGGGAGGGAGGGATGGAGAGGAAGAAAGAAAGGGATTGAGGAGGAGGTGTGGAAAGCAAAGGCGAGGGAGGTGGTGAGGAGGAGGGAGACTGACCCTCAGGTGACCGATTGGAGTGGAAGGTTGTGTGTGTGTGTGTGTGTGTGTGTGTGTGTCTTAAAGAAAAAGCCGCCCTGTAATCAGAAGGGTTTAAGCGTATTTTTTTCTTCCTCTCACAGAGCTCCCAGTGTAAAAGCACACAAGAGGAGGAAGAGGAGAGAGAAAAAATGGCGAGTGAACTGGTCGAGTAAATATTGTTCCATTAGCGGGACATGGAAAAGTATAAGTCACCTACATCTCAATCTTAGTGTGTGTGTGTGTGTATGTGTGTGTGCGCGTCTGTGTGTGTGTGTGTGTGCATGTGTGTGTGTGTGTGTGTTTTGCGCCCATGTCTCAGAGTCAAACTCTACAGATGTGCATCAACTTTGACTACTTAATTATTGTTAGTATTCAATCAAGAAGAAAAATGATATGAACGTGCGTATGTGTGTGTGCCTGAGTCTGTGTGTGTGTGTGTGTGTGTGTGTGTGTGTGTGTATGGGGGCGGTGGGTGGTTGTATTGGGAGGACTACACCTGTTGCCATACAGCTTAGAGAAGCAATTACCTCTTGGCGTGAGAGTGTGCAGAAAGATGGATAACTAAAGATATTAGGAGCGACCACACTGAACCTAAGATGAGATGAGACTGGGATTTCTCCACTTGCTGTCACTTTCTTCCCCCTTCTATCACTCCATCTCTCTCCTTCACTTCGCCCTTCGATATCTGTTCTTTCTCTAACTAATTCTATTGGGAGAGTGCATTATGTGGAGTGCAGTTCTGTGCTTGTCCATCATAATGTAGTCTGGTCTGTTCCTTCATAATTATTGCATGCCATAAGGAACTGATTTCTTTCTGCAGTTTAATGCGGCACAAGGGAAACGATACATACAGTATACATGGGAAATAAAAGCAGACAGATTCAGGATGCTCACTAATACAGTATATCAGATTGTGTAGGCTGAACGAAAAGTTTAGGGATTCATGTGAACTGCTAGAGATACTTAAAGTATATGTACTAAAGGAGAAGTATGACACTACAGCTCTGTTCATAGTCTTGGACTTCTTTTCCATGTCTTTAGACATCCTCTCTTCATTGTTTTGCAAATGGACACACACACAAACAAAACACACACACACACACACTTAGGCATATACACACGCTGTTATCCATCCTCTATTATCCATCAAATCCATCAGATATTATCCAACAAAAATACTTTTATTGGGACGGTTGTAACGGACTTTGGTACACTTTATTTGAAGGGGTGTGCATAAGAATGACATGACAACGTGGCCCATGGCAGGCCTAATTATCAAACTTAAAAAAACTATTAAGCTTTATGTGTTAAAATTACATCAAACTTTCACATGTGGTTGATTTTCCTCGCTGTTTGTCCCTTCAAGGACACCTTAGTTGTGTTGGGCGCCGTGTTTTTTACCTACACTTCCCTGTTACGGTAAGCAGTGTTAATGGTGAGCTATATTATCATAAAATATTTTAACTAAAACCACCCATTCAGTTAATCTGTTTATCTATTGTGTTTATTATGAGGTTAAACTACAATTCATTGTGGTTTTGAGTGGTGAGCGCTTGTGTTTTGTATTAAAATACTGTCTTTAATGTTGGCTAATTAGCATAGCTGTGTACAGTGTATACAGTGAAAATCGTGCTGGTTGAAGCTTTCGTTTTATATTTCAGTTGGTAATTTATTGCCACGCAGTAAATCATATGTTAAGGGTGTCGTGGTCAATTTAAACGTACAGTAATTTCTATTTAAAGAAAAAAAAATTCAATTTAAGACTTTTTGCCGTGGAACATGTGGAGCTGCTGTACAGCTGCAGAGACAAAAGCTGGCATGGGGCCAATGAAGTGCAACCAAGATCTCAACCACAATCCAGAAACCCTGTGTCCGGTGCTTCTTTCCCTCCACACAATGACCCGCCACCCACACATCAGAGTCCCAGGGTGTGAGGAGAGGTGCCTGCAGGCGGCGGGCAGGCAGAGGGAACGGGTTACATCAATAAAAGAAAAAAACTCTCTTCACTCTTGTCTGTTGCTTCTGTTAAGGTATTTAAAAGCATTTGACAGTGTAACAAAACTTAATGACTTCTTCATGACAAGTCTAAATTCTACCACTGTGGTTGAGATCAAGGAAATGATTCATGACACTGTTAGAAAATCATTTGACACCGTAATAACACTTAATGACATTTTAATGACTAGTCCAAATTGTACCACTGTAGTTGAGGTCAAGGAAAATATTAATGACACAATTATAATGGTCTCAACACATTAAGCTAAATAGTTTCTTAAAGTTAAATAATTAGGCCTGCTATGGCATGTTTACGGGGGCATGGCTAGGACCGGGCAACTGGGCTGAAGCTCTGGATATTTGATTTCTACAGTCCTGAATCTGTCCTGCTGGCTGGTAGCTTACCTTCCCCTTGTTGCTTGCTGGAGCCATAGCACAGTGGTTAGCATCGCTGTCCTACACCGTCGAGGTGCACCGTCGAGGGCAAGGTAAAAGGGAATGAAATGAAACAAGAATTGAAGGCAAATATTCAGGGTCTCAGCCCAGTAGCCAGATCCTGACCACACCCCAGATAGGTTTTATGTTTCAGTCTCAAACGGTGTGAATATGATGCATTTAACTGCCAAAATTTTCTTTAAAGTTTCCGGGTGGGGGGGGGATGATGCCTCTTTACGGGTCTGGGCTAAGCCACTCCTGCATGTTTATAACAGGTTATGTTGTCTTGGTTAATGTTAACTTGTCATAACAAAGACATCCAAAAATAAATTAGCATTAAAAATGAAATACTTGACCGAATGACAGTCATAAACATTCATAAAGAAGGATGTCATGTCATGGCAACAGGGTCACCAATTCTGACGCCTTTGGCGTGAGACAGGCTTTTTTGCCTGTTTTTATCTGTATTGGTCAGTCTCACGATTTGTCACACTAAGTTAGCCTTGAAAGTTGGCAATTCTGTGGTTATGATGAGTCATGTCAGTCTTCTGAACACCCCTTGAAAAACAGGCTCTCAGACATGCCAGGAATACGGGAATACTATAGAGTCCCAAAGAGCAGAATGCACATTCCTGTTCCAAGCACTGATATGTTCCCAAATAAGTAGCAAGAAGTAAATTAGCCAATGAGAGTGCTGATGACATTTTTATTTTTTATTGTTTGGTCAATCCATAACTTTGGTCAATAAATGACAGGTATAAGATGCGTTGGTGTGTGCTTTCTATTATCAATATGATCATGTAGCACCTAGCATCAACGGTTATCTATCTGACCCGAGACACATACCAAATCTGTGCCCTTTAGCTTCCTGCCCCCAAATGTTCATCGGACGACGTTCCCCTGATGTTTGAACAACATTCCCGTGAAGCACAAAGATCCCGAGAACTCATTGATCGTCCCAGAGGGAGAGGTGAAGCGTGTTTAGACAGAGGGCAAGACAGGGGCCTGAACTCAGTACTCTCTCTTTCTCTCTCTCTCTCTCTCTCTCTGTGTGTCTGTGTGTGTGTGTGTGTGTGTGTGTGTGGTGTGTGTGTGTGTGTGTGTGTTGTGTGTGTGTGTGTGTGCGCGCGCGCGCGCACGCCGGGAGATACATGGGAGATACATGTCAACGTGTGCTGTAGTCATCATCGAGGTCTACTGGCCTAAGGTCAAGTGTGTGTGTGTGTGTGTGTGTGTGTGTGAGTAAGACATCTGGGGTTAGTATCATAGGTCGTATGAATACATCTCGCTCTGCCATGGGCCTTCACACATCATGCAAACATTTTAGATCTGTGCACGCTTGCACAATTCTGTCTGTCTTCCACTCACACACATCCATGCATGTACTTATACTCACACATATGCACACACACACATGCGCCTTCTTACTCGCTCAGACACACACACACACACGTATACTCACACTCACGTATGCACACACTCTTCGTCACTTACACACTCAGACAAACACCACACACACACAAGCTTCTTTAGAGCAGAAAAGCCTTTCATGTTTATGGCAGAACAAATAGGTTAGGCCTGACCTAGTGTGTTTACTGTGCTGAGCGCAGTCGTTTCCATGACTTCCTTCTCACACATACACATACACACACACACACACACACACACACACCCCTGCGCAAACAAATCGCCATTTCAAAAGTTGCACCGTTAAATTACCGCTCAAACATTTCCAGTGGCCATGTCACTCATTCAGCACTGGGTCACAGCCTGCTGCATGAAGGAACAGAGGCCTTCTCTTCATCTTTTCACAGCCACCAAGTGTGTGTGTGTGAGTGTGTGTGTGTGTGTGTGTGTGTAAAACCTAACTTGAGCCTCCTTCAGCAGTCCCAACCCCAACAACCCAGCCGAGATAAAATCTCCCCAACATCCTTGCTCAGAGACTGTGAAATCTTTACTGACGTCTGGCGTGATTTGGGCTTCCTGTATACCAGAATCATATTGGCAGACCGTAGCATTCTACATTGGCGTGTAGCTTTGCAGTTGGTGAAACATCATTCAGAGTTCACTGTGCAGCACCTATGAGGCACATGTACCGCTACACCAGAGGGCTGTAGCACTCGCACTCATCTGATGATTGAGACGTACAGGCCACTACTGTGGCAGATTTCACAGCTCAAGAAACACACCTGGTTGAAAACACTTTCCAAAGAGAGTTCAATATATGTCAAGAGAGGGAAATGAACTGAGGTTTGGCTGTAGAGCATAGATCTTTATCAAAGACACACTTTGCTATACAATTGTGCAATCATTTCTTTTTTTTTCCCTTCCAGGCTCCACCTACAAACACTTGCAGTCTGCCCTGTGTACAGCTATGCCAGTGTAGGTCAGTGCTCTTTTCTTGTCTGCTCAGGCTAACTGAGTCTACCGAGTCTACTGAGTCACAGTGAGTCACTGTCCCAATACACCGTCAGCACAGGTGTGTGTGTGTTATCTAAGTGGCTGAAGCAGTGTGTTTATGGTAAACACACACACACACACACACCTCTTCTCAGACCCACATCAGCTGAACCGTGAAACTGTGACACTTTTCTCCAGGTCAAAAGACGGTAGAATACTGTAAAAACCTCGCTGCAACTCCAAACCCAAGGGCTGGTAGCTACCATGCAGCACAGTGTAGTACAGTAAAGCTCTGATAGGAAAACAAAATGGACACTGCTTCTAGTTGGCCCCATTTTCTAAGAAAACATACACAAATGAAGGCTCATATTCATCTTCTGAGTAAGCCCATTATCTTGCCATCTGATAACTAACACGGAGGAGTAGGCATGTATAT
>NC_045164.1:8095941-8098441 GCF_900700415.2 Clupea harengus | reverse complement strand
TCTCTTGGGAGGCAGGTCTAGCATTTGAGTGGTGTATGGTTGATTCTCTAGCCAATGATTGACAGGTCAGGGTTAAGAGGTAGAGGGTGGAGAGGGTCTGACTGACAGCTGGGTCAGGTGACTGCTTGAATAGCCATAGATCCGCTAAGAGGGACATTAAAACACACACACACACACACACACACACACTCACTCTAACACACACACACACACAGAAACACACAAAGAAACACAGTGCAGACACTAAAATGCAGATGTACTACACACACACACACACACACACACACACAGACACACACAAAGAGCCCATGTCAAATATGGACCATATTTTGCCTCCCCACGGGGAGGAGGTTGGTTTCAGGCCCTGCTAGTTCATTTGTCATGAACTAAACCCCCTCATCTCTCACTCTGCTGCAGAGCTGGGCTCTTCCCACAAGCTGTCAACACATCTCTCCCCTTTCTGGAGCCCTTCTCTCTTTCATTTCCCCTCCTTCAAACTGTCCATCTTTCCTCTTTCCTCTCTTAGTCATTTGAACTCTTTCTTTACCATCCTCTCCTTTCTCTCTCTCTCTCTCTCCTCTCCTCTCTCTCTCTCTCTCTCTCTCTCTTTCTTTCTGTCTTTGCTTTTATTAGCATGTGTGTATTATGTGTCAGTATTTGCCCTGACATCTGTCTGCCTCTGGAGTTTTTGACTCAATTATGGCCATTACCAAAGGCTATAGGAGACGGAGAGCAGGGAAGAGAGGGAGAGAGAGAGGGAGAGAGAAATGGACTGTCTCACAAAGTTCCATGCATACATGAACCCTCCAGCCCTGCTAACACAAACCATGGGCGTCGTTAGACCTGGGTATCTGGGGTTTTATGAATTCCCCCCCCCCCCCCCCCCTTTTATTTGACAAAAATAGAAACAATTCAAAAAATCGCCACAGATCTATTCACATGTCATTCCGATCACGCATAAAAGCCCTCAAAAATAATATGATATCGTTGATCAAAAAAGCAAGTAGGCTACGTGTTGGGTCCAGATCTACTTCACTCTACTTTTGTGTGAGCACGAGAGTGCTGAGCACACCCGTTACAGGGCTTGTCATTGTTTGCATCTGATGGTAGCTAGCTCGCTAATTCACTAAGGCAAGACTTGAAGGCTGTGGATAGCAGAGGCTTTTTCAAAAAGAAAAAGGATGAAGGCAACGAGGTGCAGGCGAGGCTAGAGGAGGAGGAGGAAGAGGAAGAAATGATATGAACCGTTTAGACACAACTTTAATATCTCCCCGTTTAAAATTGATCTACAGACAGCACTCTTTATAGGCATATCTAAACCTCAGTTTACCCAACAAAGACTGACATTGTGTGTTCTGATATCCAACCAGTATTATGTTCACATGAAATGTAATTTCTGTCTTTGAAAACCTCGTACCTGACTTCTCCATTATCAGAGCGGGTTTATGGGAAACCTGTGGCAATGTACATATCATGTGTCAGTGGGACCTAGTATGAAAGTGTTTTCATGGAGACAAGCACTGTGGTTTAATAGATGCGGTAATGTTCATTTCAGACACAGAGACGACACAGAGCCGTGCATGCCATTGCCTGGCTTTAAGCTAGCTGTTTCTGTCTGAAGCTGCGTGAAAAATGGTGCATTTAGCTGCCAACATTTCAAATATTTTCCCAGGGGAGGATGCCGCCAGACCCCCCTACAGGTCTGGGCCAAGCTCTGAATGTTTTCACCTCCTGGCAATGCCCCTGGCACACACATACTAACTCACAATCATTGTCTGACACAAAAAATGAGGTAAAACACTTGTACCGCATGCAACAGTGGAAAAAACAGAGAACACTCCCTCGCATCCGCAAGGTCCCACTCTACATTAAGCACAGATGTGCATTCAAACACACACACACATGCATGAGAACACAAAACACACAAACAAATGCAACCACATCATACCCCACCCCATACACACACACACACACACACACACACACACACACACACACACACACACGCATTGCCAGCGTGCTCTCAGAACACTAACAAACACGTCAGTCCTCTGTGTGTGCAGCAGCAGCCTGAGAGACCCACACACAGTTAAATATAACTGAGGACTAACAGACCCTCTCTCCTCTCCTCCTTTCCATCTCTACTCAAACCCGAGCCTTCCTCCCCACATCCCAGGGTGCAGTGGGTCAGGGGCTGCACCTCTCACACATGCCCCCACCTCCCTCCCCCCCCACCCCCACGCCCCCCTCACCCTGCACAAACATGGGCGCTCCCAAAATTTGTTTTTGTAAAATTAGAAGGCGAACCACATCCGTGGTGATTTGATCTGCGCCTGATCCCTGGGTGGCTGAACAAACAAACCAAGTGGGTTCATTACCAAGACATAGGCCTCCCTCTCCCCCGTCTCTCTTTCTTTCTTTCTTTCTTTCTTTCTTTCAGTCTGTCTTTCTATCTTTTCCTTTCCTCTGTTCAGCTCTTTCTCTCCTGTTCTCAAAGCTT
>NC_045164.1:8083441-8093441 GCF_900700415.2 Clupea harengus | reverse complement strand
TGTGGTCATCTCTTCTGCTTTTTCTCCTTCTTCTACTCATCTTTCTTTTCCCTCTCTTTTTTATCCATCGTTCATCATCGCTCTCTCTTTCCCTTTCTACTCTTGACCCCTTGGGGTTGAGGGGTACCAAGCCATGCTGGAACAGCAGGATAACACACACACCCCCGCACACACACCGGCACACACACACACACGCACACACACACACACACACACTCACACACACACACACACACACACACACACACACACATACACACACACAAACGCGCACACACACAAACAAGCACACACATACTCTTTCTCCTTCGCTCTTATCCACACACACACACACACACACACACACACACGCGCCCTCTCAAATGGGTTGCAGATGTCCGCCTCTATGACCCATAAATCGACTGAAGTTGACCATTGGCCAGTGCACAGGAGGGGGTAGGGGCACATACAGGAAGGCCTTTTGGGGATGTGTGTGGGGGCTGGGGGGTGCTCTTGGTCCTTGTTTTGTTTTATTTTGGGGCTGCTCAACCTCTCAGGGACTCTGTGAAAGCAGGCCTGCAGCTAAGCATCTTTGCTACTCGAGATATATAACCGCCGTCTCCCTCTCCGTTTGACTCTCTCCGACTGTGTTCTTGCTGTGCTCTCCAACCTGGTCTCATTTTTCTCTCTTTGCCTCCCTCAGTCCCCTCCTCTTTTTTACCTCTCTCATCTTTCTCTGTCCGTCCTCTCTTTCTCCTGTTCTCTTCTTTCTGTCTGAAGAAGAGAAGTCCACAGACTCTAGTGAACATGGCTACACATATGCTGAAAGGATCAAACTCAGTCCACACGTTCACACACACACACACACACACACACACACACACACACACACACACACACACACACACACACACACACACACACACACACACACACACACACACACACAGATATACTTACTCACTTTTGCTCTAATGACACAGACAGGTACTTTGTCAGTTCCACACACACACACACATCTATCTCCAGGTTGAGGTCATACACCATTGGTGAGTTAAGACCAGGGAACTGAGTCGTGGGTGCTCCATGCTGTACTGCTTAACTCTGATACCATACCTCTCCACCAGGGGAACTATTAAGCCTCATAAAACCTGACTGGTTCTGCCGAAGTCCTCCGATACATTACCAATGTTGAAAACCCTAAACATTATTTCTTGTTTTTTTCTTGTTTTTGTCTTGTTTGTCTATTAAATACATGATTTGATTTATTTAAAGTCTAAACTTGTGGCAGCCTCCCTTTTTATGCTGCGGTCTCACAAGCTCCAACAACAGCACAGATGGCAGTATGGCAATGTCCTTGCCCTCTAAATAATTCTACACATTCTCCTTGCTCCAACTTCAATACTTTGATGTGTGCTAGCATTGCTATTACTCTTTTTATCACTATGGAACTGCTGACATTGAGGTAACTACATTTGAAACAAATGCTTCACGCATCATCTCACTTAGCCACCCCCACTGGTCACTGATTGGTGGGCTTCTCAGAATGGCCAATCATTTCATTTCACGAACATCAGTTTCAGACAGTAATCAGAGTGGAAAACTGAGCTGTGTGGCGGGCGCCGCCAGGACAGAGAACTGCACCTTTAACACATGAATTACTCTAATCAAATGTGAGATATTTAATTAGCCCAGGCTGTTGCTTGTGACTAGGATTAACTGAAGACACATTGCTCTCTGGTTTGTAGTCATGAAGCAGGTTAGGCATGATACCATGTGTTCAAACTGCTCCATGCTTAGCTAACAGTGTGCACATTAGCCTATTTGAAATCTTGCTGATGGAAGTAGAAGTGCTTTGTGGCTGTGCTGCTCTATATGGCCATGCATTGCTAAGTCGAAACACTTGATGAAGCCTAGCCTGCTCTGTTGCTATACAGTGCTGTGTTAAAACACTGGCTCAAACGTACTGTTGCCATGCTGTCCTTTGTTCAAACACTAGCTAATGCAGCTTGCACTCTTCCATACAGTCTAGTGTTCTACCACTGGCTAAAGTTTAGCTAGCACTGCTGGCAAGCGAGGCCGTATTTAAACACTTACTAAAGATTAGCAAGCTTGATATAGTCACACCCTGACTAAGAGAGGCTCCACTGTTTTTCCCTTTTTCCCACAGCCTTCACTGTTGTGGTATTTTGCAATCACTGCCCAGATAGCAAAAGGCCAGTGGACCTGCCTTCTTTTCGACATCGTTTGCGGGCGGTTCACTGGTGAGTTACAGACACAGCCTACCGTTTTGCCACTTTTTTTAGGGATGTTATCAGTGTGTAACATACATTTTTAACTGAACAAGTCATTTTCTCCTTCAGAACTTCTGTTTAGTAGATGATATTTTTAATAGGCTATGCCAAGAATATGATATCGAAATTCCAGGAATTGCTAATGTTTTATATCATTATCTTAATATCCATGCCCAGTCAAACTAAACATGATGGTGGCCCGAGAGTGGACCGGAGGTGCCCCACCACCAGTGGGGTGCCGACCAACATCCATCGGAGGACCAACATATGTTTGCAGTCTGGGTGTTATCATATCACAGCACAATCTTCCTCACCCTGGTTGTTGCAATGCTATAGATCCACCATTCAGTTGAGCTGAATATCAACTGAAACAGTTGCTAGCATATAGATGTTGATAAGTAGCTTTGTCATACTTGCTTGGCTTGGTGTGGGTATTGTGAGGTGGTATTCTACATCCATTGTTGTGACATCTGAAGCAAAAAATGTATTAGCGTCCTAATAATGGATACAAATGTTGCGCAAGCTTACAAACTCACTTGCAGGAACACACACACACACACAAACTCCCCACTCTTCACTACACACATTTCTACAACCAGAACTCACAATGTAGAAGGATCAATATACTTACATACATTTTTGTTAGTGTGTATGTACGATCACAATGATCGCATCTCATTTACACACACGCATGCATGCACATGCACACATACACCCTCTTATTCCTGCTCACATACATTCACATAAATGTATACTCTCTCTCTTTCTTTCTCACACACATTCACAAACACACTCTTTCACACACACACACACACACACACACACACACACACACATATACTTCTGCTGACAAACACACATAAAATGATATACACACACTGCCTCTCTGTTCCACATACACACACGCACACACACGCACACACACACACTCACACACACACACACACACACACACACACACACACACACACACACACATACACACAGCTGTGAATGCGTGGGGGCTTACATAAAGGCCGTCTATGGGTAGAAAAGCCTGGATGACATTAAACACGAGCAGCAGGGAACACAGAGTGTAAACAAGAGCTGGGATACGAGGAGAAGCCTTCAGACACACAACACTTACCCAGCAGTCAGGAATCACTCACTGTTTACTCAAGGCCAGGGGCAGGGAGAGAGCGGGACAGAGGGAGGAAGACAGAGAGAGAGAGAGAGAGAGAGAGAGAGAGAGGGAGGGCAGGACAGAAAAAGAGAGAGGGACTGAGTGAGAGATAAAGACAGCGATGAGGAAAAAAGAGAGGAGGACAGATCGGGAGAGCCAAGAGAGAGGGGGAAGAGAAAGGGAGGGGAAGAGATAAAGGATGATGGAGAAAAAAAAGAGAGAAATGGAACCTGGAGCCAAGTGAGGGGGTAGAGAGGTAGGGAAGGGAGAGGCAGTTACATTCACAAATAGAGGGGGAGAGAAGCTGTGTAGAAATGGGCTGGGGAGAAGGCGAAAGAGAAACGGAGAGATTTCCTTCTATCGTAGGCCTGTGTTTGACTGTCAAAGGAAAGCGTAATAAAAAGGCCAAAACCTTTCTCTCCAAATGTTATGTAACCGAATAGCTAGCACAGGCTGTGACCAGAGACCGAGGGAGAGGGAGAGAATGAGAAAGAGAAAGAAAAGAACGGTTAGTTTGTGCTGAAGGACAGAAAGGGGAAGGGAAAGATCGGACAGGATTGTTTCATACACTCCAGAGACGGGTTCATCAGCACGCATTAAAAACATACTGAGCGACGAGCTTCACATTGAACAAATCATCGCACTGCATTTCATCTTCGTAATCTCTGTAATGGAAAAAAAAGGGAACACACACAGGACCATTTGACTGAACTGGGTCAAACAACACTCCGTCAACATCCATTCAGTCTCCAGAGGCTTTTACAGTCAGCAGAAAACATCATGTCAAGTCTGTGCATGCGTAAGAAACCCAACATTATAGAATGTCAATTCACACAACAAAAAAAACAATCCCTTCCCAGATCTTCGAAACTTGAGCATTAAAGGTCTGATTTGAAGTGTTCTGTTGTTGCTCAATTTTTATTCTCAAATGAGCACGAATCTTAGAAAAACATATTATCTGAACATGAAAATACTGGCGAGTATTTCTGGCCAGCCTGATGTTCCTGCGGTCCATGTCTATCACACTGATATCAACACTTGGAATGTTCCAGAGCCCACAGGTGTTTTTTGCAGTGTGGTCACCTATTGGCGGCTGCATAAGAGTGTGTCTGTGTGTGTGTGTGTGTGTGTGTGTGTGTGTGTGTGTGTGTGTGTGTGTGTGTGTGTGGATATGTGAAATAAAGAAAGATGTCCCTCAGGCAGTAAACTCATGGCCATGAGTCATACTCTGACACACGCACACACACACACACACACACACACACACACACACACACACACACACACACACACACACACATATTAACAAAGCAGAAACCGTGCATGTGAATGCATGTAAGATATTAGTACAAAGGATGCAATGCTTGTGCTTTATTCACGTGTGTGTGGGTGTTTCACATGTGTGGGGGTGTTTCACGTGTGTCTGTGTGTGTGTGTGTGTGTGTGTGCTTTTGAGTATGTCAGTGTGTGTGTGTGTGTGTGTGTGTGTCTGTGTGCTCGGATCGGGCATGCATCTGTGTAGGCCTGTTCAGTGGTTCGATAACATCTCATAATCATGCAGGCTTTTGCTAGTCCTCAGCTGTGTCTCTCATTTTCTGTGTGTGTATGTGTGTGTGTGCGTGTGTGTGTGCACGTGCACGTCAGCCTCACAGCAACAGGAAATTGCGCCGGTATTTGGACTTTATTACGAAAGGCCTGTTCAAAGGACCACTCCAAGCCTCTTCAGTCCCTGCACAGAGCAGCTCCTGGTCCTTAGAGAGGTAAACATACATCAGACACACACACACACATATTACACAACCCCTATAAACTTATAACTCAGACCTGCTTTGGTTTCCCTTAGGAGGAGTACCCTGACACGGTGTACATTCTAACCCACAAGTACTGTAAATGTGTATCACACTCTCTGCCAGAGTGAGAGGGCAAGCATACTGAAACACAAGAACACAATAAGCATGTACTGTATATTCTCACCCAGAATTGTCACACGTTTATACAACACTAGCTAGAAAAGAAATAAAATACAAAATAGAGAAAAACTACTGTGTGCCAACATAGTAGGGGAACACGTAACTAGTGTGTACTAGTTGGTCAGTATGTGCTAGACAAGAGCAAACACATAACTAGTGTGTACTAGTTGGCCAGTATGTGCTAGACTAGAGCAAACACATAACTAGTGTGTACTAGTTGGCCAGTATGTGCTAGACAAGAGCAAACACATAACTAGTGTGTACTAGTTGGCCAGTATGTGCTAGACAAGAGCAAACACATAACTAGTGTGTACTAGTTGGCCAGTATGTGCTAGACAAGAGCATGTAAGGACGTTTTTCCAGGTTTTTACACAGTGAGGTTAACTTGTGCCATCTCAAGTTTCATCAAGTTTCAAGCTGCACAGCAGTGCAAGACCATCTTTTACATTAGAGCTTGTCTACACCATCTCACCCGGAGGAAATCTATTCCTGCGTCTCAATTTAATATTTCCAATAATGGTCGTGATACTGTTGTGTCATTGGACACCGATGGTCATTTTCCTCTTAAAACCAAGGCCAGCCCACTATTTTCCAGGGTCCATTGTTTCTTTTAGAAGTCTAAACAGCGGGGACAAAAAGAGAGCATTGCGCAACTATTGTGAAACTAAGTGCAAGAGCTGGAAATAAAGCCACCTTGAAATGAAAACGTCACAAATGTAGTTAAAGTGCTGGGAAATGCATCTTGAGTTCTTTTGCGTTCTGTAGCAGTAAAGATTAAGTTGTTTCAAATTGTAGCTAAGTTACTTCTGTTGCTAGGTGGGCTTAGCTAACACTACACATCTGTTTCATTCCATCAATTTCAATTCTAAAAAGTCCCTAGTTCAGACCCATTGCAGTCCTGCCCACTCCAGGGCTGATCTGAGGCCAGCTATAAGCCTTGAAGGCTATGGTTGTGAGGCAGTGAGAGGAGCTTGCAACCTTGAGAGGTTTTTGGTGTTTGAGTTTGAGTTTGGTTTTTGTTTTAGTGACGGTTGTTGTTTGGCTTTTTGTTTGGGTGTTTTTCTTGTCTTTCTCCCCCAACTCGTTCCACGTTTCATGCATTCAGGGTTTAAGCATGTAGCGAGCGAGTAATCAAGCTTCACATGCAGAGACACAAACACACACACACACACACACATGGGCTGGCACGCACGCATACATCAATAAAAAACACGCCACATCCAAATACACAAACAAACATGTACTCACAGACACACACACACACACACACACACACACACACACATACACATACACAAAGAGACCTGATTGAGACCAAATATAACACTGCCATGACTAGTATCATATTACTGCATGTGCATGAAACTGCGTGTGTGTGTGTGTGCGTGTGCGTGTGTGTGTGCGTGTGTGTGTGCGTGTGTGTGTGTTCACCTTGCCAGGTGTAGGTGCTTTGGTTGTATACAGCATTTCCTTCTGCTTACTCCAGACCAGCCTTTCCACTTTTCTCTCTTTCATCTCTTTCCTCCCCCTCCTCTTTCCTTCTTTCTGGTATTCTAATGGTCCATGGCCGTCTACAGAACATACACAAGAGCTCTTTATTTAACAGAGATGAAAATATGTATGTTTTTCCAGATAAGAGACCAAGGGCTTAAATCAAGCTAACAGTCAAATAAGCTTTAAAAAACATTTGTTACACTGCTAGCTCAAAATAGCCCCATGGCCTACAGATGAAAGCAGTCCAGGCTTACTTTAATGTAAGCTGTTAGGGATTACTCACTTCATGGAGTGTTAATTAATGATCGCTGTGTATATGTGTGTGTGTGTGTGTGTGTGTGTGTGTGTGTGTGTGTGTGTGTGTGTGTGTGTGTGTGTGTGTGTGTGTGTGTGTGTGTGTGTGTGTGTGTGTGTGTGTGTGTGTGTGTGAGATAGAGAGAGAGAGGGACAACGTGAGGGAGAGTAAATGGGACCCAGTTAATTTGTGTGTGTGTGGCCATGGTTAGTATGTGTGAGCTTGTGTGTATATGTGTGTATAAATGTGTGTGTGTGTGTTTGTGATTTCTGATCCTTGACCTAAAATCCTGTTGTTGTTCAACTTTTTGCCATGAGTAAGGAAGGATTGAAAGCCTCTGCCCAGACGACCCAGACAAAATAGCACATAGCCCAGAGTCTGGAATCACAAAGGCCTTTTATAGTAAAGCCACGAGTCAAGCCCAAGGCCTCAGCACATTATGATGCTATCTGTGGCCATAGTTTCTTACGCAACTCTTTTACGGGGCAAATCATTTCAGCTCATCTTGGTTAACATTAGAACACCAAACGTTTGTCTGTCAACATAGGCATTTCATCCAGAGGGCCTATGAATCATTTACGGCTGGGGTGGTGGGGGAGAGCAAGAGGGACAGACGGAGGGAGAGAGAACATTATTTATGCCTGGAAGGGGGTGGGTGGGAAAGAAAGAGAGAGCAAAAAACAGAGAGAGAGAACAAAAGATGAGCGTGCTGAGGAAAGTTTTCTCCCCATCTTCCTAATTTTCTCTCTCTCTCTCTCTCTCTCTCTCTCTCTCTCTCTCTCTCTCTCTCCTTTGTGCTCCCTCCCCCAGTCCAGACTTGTTCCAGAGTTTATCCCAGTGCGTCCCAGGAAATTGCTCCATTCTTTGAGGGCGACCGCAAGTTTGTTTGGAGCTATCTCTCATGCAGAGCCGAGACCACAGAAACACACACAAGACAACACACACAACAGGCACACACACACACACACACACACACACACACACACACACACAAGACAACACACACAACAGGCCACAGGGGGAGAGACTGGCAAGACAGCGCTCAGACACCCACATTGGAACAGGTAGAGAGGCTAATTACTAAAAGGCACTAACAAACACACTGAAACACGCACGGAAGACAACACATAGCAGGCCATAGGTTTAAAGGCAGGGGCAGGCCAGTACTCCACTGACCCACTGGAACAGGTATAGGCCGACACACACACACACACACACACACACACACACACACAGATTCTAACATGTACACAAAGACACACTCACGCATACAACCACACACCCAAAATTCCATGTAACCATATGAATGACAATGTACACACACACACACAAACACACGTGCCTATTTTTAGTGGCATGGTGTCCAGGTTTTCATTTTTTTCTCTGTGAACTTCACTGAGTCATTGAACAGCTCAGCCAAAACCCTCTTCCCCCAACACACACACACGTACACACGTACAGACGTACACACACACACACGTACACTCACACCAACACCGCCCCCACCATCTCCTGCCCACACAAAACCACATCCTGTTTACAGAACATAATCTGGACACAATAAAAATGTGATTTTTCCATGCCATTGTGTGTGTGTGTTTGTGTGTTTTGATGTGCGTATATGAGTGTGTGTGTGTGTGTGTGTGTGTGTTTGGTGTGTGTGTGTGTGTGTGTGTGTATGTGTTAATGTCACACTCGATTACAGCTATATTGCCGGTGGCCTGCAGATGTAAAACCGCAGCAGAGTAAATCAAGGTCTTGTGATTGCAACAATGGCTACATTCTGTTGGTATGCATCAGAGGCCTTCGCTGTCTGTCTGTCTGCGTTGGCTAACAGGCCTGATAAGATCGGGGCAATAAAAAACAGTGTTGCTCCACAGACCGCTCCGCTAACAGCCTGCTAAGCCAGAGTGTGAGAACAACTCACTGGGCTTAGGAGACGGTGTCCAAGCGCTGATATGTCCCAGCTGTGCTCCCCGTGTGTGTGTGTGTGTTTGTGTGGGTGTGTGTGTGTGTGTTGCAGATAAGAGTGTGCACATACATGTACGTGTGAGTGTTAAAGATTGTGAGAGTGTTTGTGTGTGTTTATGTGTATGTGAGAGAGAAAGAGAGAGAGCGCACTCATCCAAATTGAGAAGTGTGTGTGTGTGTGTGTGTGTGCGTGTGTGTGTGCATGCGCACCAATGGAGGTTGTGAGGGGGTTAGTTGAGTGGGTGTAAGTCTGTATATACGAGACATGAGGTGTCTGTCTGTGTGTGTGTGTGTGTGTGTGTGTATGTGTGTATGTGTGTGTGTGTTTGTGTGTGTGTGTATGTGTCTGCGTGTGTGTGTTTCCTTTGAGGTTGTGAGTGTGATAAGGTCCAGACCCCTCACCCCCTGAGCCTCTCCATGCACTCTGGATTACCCAGAATTCTCTCCTGGGGGTCCTGAGTCATGGTCCCTCTCTGTGAGACAATGGAAGAGAGAGAGGGGGGGGGGGAGAGAAGGATAGAGGGAGAGAGTTTATGAAGACAGATTTACAGCCCACAGATGGAAGGAAGACAGAAAAAAGAGAGAAAAAGTGTGACCAGTGAGTTCATGAGGTCAGGGCAGACATAACGACACCTGTGGGGGAATCCCATATCACTCTCAGATCCCCAGGCAGACACGTTTACTCCTACACACACACCACACACCCTTAATCTACCTAATCATGCACACAAACACTCCACACACACACACACACACACACACATCACACATCACACACACACAGTTCATCATACCTAATCATGCACACAAACACTCCACACACACACACACATAC
>NC_045164.1:8075941-8080941 GCF_900700415.2 Clupea harengus | reverse complement strand
TTATGGGATTGGTCATGTGACCATATTTTTGGAGAAGACACATGGAGACGGCAGCAATGCCACAACACTCCACAAGTTTGTGTACTCTTGCTTACACAAGAGTTTAAGATTTGTTTACATGACGTCCGCAAATGTTTATTAAAAGATCGTCAGTCTCAATTACACTCTTTCAAGAAGGACACTCCTTAATTCAAGCCCGGACCCATCCATTTCTTTTTCATGCTTTTCTTTTCTTGTCCTTTCCTTTCTTTTTTTTTTTCATATTCCCTTCCCATGGCGGACATCTGATTGTGTTTCAGAAATCCAAGCCGCACCAATCCAAATATTTTGGTTAGTGGGGACACTATTATTGATTTGATGCCCTGCATTTCCCCTCGGCTTATTGAGGTCTTGAAGACTCCACACAGGCACACAGGAGTGATGGATAATGTCAGCCCGAAGCTCTCATACACACACACTCACACACGCACACACACATACACACATAAACACAGATAAAAAGACAATGACTCCTACACAACTCCTCACAGACAAACACACACACACACACACACACACACACACACACACACACACACACACACACACACACACACACACACACACACACACACACATACACATGCTACCCACGCTTGGCTCACATACCATGAACCCAAGAAAGCGTACAGTTTTCAAAAGCTCTCTCCAGCCTGCGCCAGTTCATAGCATTTAATAATGACCGTTTACCCTGCTCTTAAATACTTTTTTCCCCTCTTCTACACCACTTTTCCTCATTCTGTCTCTTCTCTCCTTTTTTCTTCCCTCCCCTGTTCCCCTCTTTCCTCCTCTAACTCCTCACTCCCCCTCTCTCCTCCATTTCCAAGTCTATGGTATTCTGTCTCTTCTTCTGCTGTTCTGCTGCAGCAGCAAGAGGATCTGTGACGGCCAATTAGAACAAAAATGGACACACAATCCTCATTTGTTTGTGTGTGTGTGTGTGTGTGTGTGTGTGTGTGTGTGTGTGTGTGTGTGTGTGTGTGTGTGTGTTTTACAGGGTAAAGTTATTGTAATCATTGCTGTTCTCCATAAAGGGGGTATTTATGCACAGCAAGCCTGGACGTACTGCTACCTCTACTTCTGTCCAGGTAATAAAACGCACACACACACTCACACACACACACACACACACACTCACACACACACACACACACACACACACACACACACACACACACACACACACACACACACAAACACACAGCCTAATAAAAGAGAAGTGGCAAAAGAGGTGAATTATAGCCCCAAGCTCAGAAATACTGTAAAGCTTACTGGCTGGTCACATCACATGCACACACAGACACACACACAGAGAGAGAGAGAGAGAGAGAGAGAGAGAGAGACACACACACATTCATACACATACTCATAATTATGCTTACACAGGCAAACTGAAACACCCAGGCTAGGCTTAGAAAGTCTCTGTATCTCTGATATGTTCTCAGAAAATGTATAAAAATATTTGTCCCTCTCTCTTTCGCTGTCTCTTTTTCTCTTTCGCTCTCTTGTACATATTTCACACACACACACACACACACACACACACACACACACACACACACACACATGGGACGGGCTGAGGGGTTGGGGGGTTGGGTAGGGCAGGGTAGAGCCACAGATGGTTATGTTTAGCCTGTGTTTGTCTTGTACTGTATGTGATGTGATGTATGTGTGTGTGTGTGTGTGTGTGTGTGTGTGTGTGTGTGTGTGGGTGTGTGTATGTGTGTGTGTGTGTGTGGGGGGGGGGGTCTGTAGAAATGTATACGCCATTTCCTCACCAGCCCAACCAGGGGTACAGAATGTTCTTGGCCAGGAGCCAAAGAGAGAGAGAAGAGGGGGGAGGGGATGGTGGAGAGAAAGAGAGAGAGAGGCAGAGAGAGCAGGAGAGAAAGAGAGAAGAAGGGAAGAGTCTGGCATGTCTCTCTCTCTCTAATTCACTCGATCCCCCTCCTGTCGTACTTTTCTTTCTCACTCGGCGAATCTGTGTGAGCTGGACTAACAGAGGAATGCAAGGAAACTCTAGCATCCAGATTCCAGCCCTCTACAACTGTCACTCACAAACCACAGAGCATCATTAGTGTGTGTGTGTGTGTGTGAGTGAGTCCGCGCCAACCTGTTGTGATGTGTTGGGAGAGTTAGTGGGAAAGTTATTATTAGGGTTTTCTTATGTGGGTCTGTTTGTATGTGTGTGTTTGTGTGCGTGTGCTGATACATGAAATAAACACATAGGAGTTGGCAACAGATTATTGGACTATGTCGATTAATGTGTGTGTGTGTGTACTCTCTCTCTCTCTCTCTCTCTCTCTCTCTCTCTCTCTCTCTCTCTCTCACACACACAGGCCTCAGTTTGCGGTCTGGGGTGGGGTGTGTTCTGCATTTCTCTATGAGTGCCCGCATCAATCAGAGGAGGGGAGGGAAACATTGTTTAATAATCGCCCAGTCCCATGGCTGACCTACCGTCAGGACCAGCTGATCCTCTGCCAACACACACTCACAGGAGGAGTGTGTGTGTGTGTGTGTGTGTGTGTGTGTGTGTGTGTGTGTGTGTGTGTGTGTATGTGTGTATGTGTGTGCTGTTATATAACGCATTAAGGACAGTGTCACCATGGGAACCATAAGAACTAATGTAACAAGACAAAGAAAGAAAGAAAGAAAGAAAGAAAGAAAGGAGGAAAGAAAGAAATGACAGGAATAGTACCAAACTCTTTTCCTCTTTTTAAAACTTTTTCTCAACCCCCCACACACTCTTTTTCTTGTTCATAGTTTATTGTCTTTTTCACAGACATGAACTGGTGAATCTAACTTCTATAACTTCTACTGTCTTTTCCATGTCTTGTTGATTTAAAAAAATTCCAATTCCTCACCCCGTCTCTCTCTCTCTCTCTCTCTCTCTCGCTCGCTCTCCCTCTCTCCCTCTCTCTCTCTCTCCCTCTCTCTCCCTCCCTTTCTCAGCAGGTTTATTTGTGTTGGTCTTCCCTGTTTTCAGTAATCAGCTCAAGTGATGTGTCTGATGATTGCCCAGGACTAATGAGGTCATCCAGTCAGTTTCTTATCCTCTGCACACACAAACTCACACACACACACACACACACACACACACACACACACACACACACACACACACACACTTTTGCTCTATTTGCCTTTGCTCTCTTGTTTGTTTCTCTCATATTTGTATATTTGTGTTTGTGTGTGCCTGCCTATAGAGTGGCAGTCAGTGTGGATGAATGACTTTTGGAAAGTGTGTGAGTCTCTCTCGCTCTTCCTCTTTTCTCCTCTTCTCACTCCATCTCTCTTTGGCTCTGGTGAAGGGGAGGGGATGTGACACACATAACAAGAGAGTTAAAAGAGAGAGAACAAGAGGGAACAAAATCATAAATGTCTTTTTCTGTAGTTTCAGCCAAATCAGAATTCAGTTTAACAGTAACACTGGGGTTTCAATATGCTGTTACAACTTTTTTTTTGCATCCTAAAACTCACCCACCCCTCAGTTTCAAATCTGTGGCCCAATCTCACTAACTCACCCCGTCCCTGAGTTGACTAGAGCACTACCTGCCATGACCATCAGGGGGAGCTCTCACACTGCAGCCCAGGCATGTGGAGGCCAGTGGCTCCTGCCTGGGGACCCCTGTCTGCTTCTGCTGTGCTGTGTGATAGAGTGGGTGAGAGAGAGCCACAGGGCCAACGAGCGCTGAGCCTCACCATCAGTGTTCTCCGGGGCCGCGGGCCTTTCCTGAACGTTCTCACGGGGGCCGCCGTTCTCTCAGGTGCCAGATTATCATCTCCTCCCAGCCTCTCAGCAGCGGATCTCTCCTCCACCGTGGGGAAAAGTCGGGGCCTTGAGAACGGACGTGTGAGAGTGTGTTTTTTTTCTCGTGGTGTTTGAGAAACAGAGGGGTTTTGACCAGCCTTCGTGTCACACAGCGTTGAGCAATCGTTTTTTGGGTTGAGTCGGCGATCGCAGGCGGGCTGGAAACATATGGTCATTAGGGCTAATGATGGCGTCCTGATTGCCGACGATTAAGCCATTAGCAGAACTGAGGGCGGCCGGGAAGTTTCTTCCCAGGGTCCCGAGCATCAGAAACCCTACTTGACCCTCAGACTCGTGTTTTGGACCCTGGGGCCTGGACTGGTCACACAGGGCTAAGTAAGGATCTGGACAGATCCAGTAGTGCTTAATCAAAATAGATTGGTTCTACTGACTGAATGCCACAGCAATGGCCTCACACTTACTGAACAGTCCGACTCCATGTCACTGAAGTGATTCTGCTTCCGTCTTAACATTATCACTTTCCATTCCTGTATTTGAATATTCCTTCCCTCTTTGTACTCTCAACGGATACCACTGTTATGACTGGACTTTCTGTTCAGGCTTCTTTCCAAGGTTCTGAGAGAAACAGAATCTATCTTGTCTGAATTAATAAACAGAACCCGTACTGTGAACAGCAATGTCAACCTTGTCTAGGGAGCTGCTGAGTCTGGAATGGGTTCTGTGCTGATCCGGTTCTGGATCCGTCCAGCTTACATCCACACTAGAAACCTCTACACTAGAAATATCACTGGATTGTAGTACTGCAAATTTAGCTGAGGCTTGGATGGTTCTTGTAGATCAAAGCGGAGGTTTTAGCACTCTGCCTATATGGGCAGTACGGTCTATAGCCAGATATCGCAGAAATAGCATTATATCTAATTGCGCTAATAAAGAACTTGGACATCACGGGAGGTCATCACAGGAAGCCATCTCAAGGTTGCAGCTTGTGTGTGTGTGTGTGTGTGTGTGTGTTTGTGTGTGTGAGTATGAGAGAGTGTGTGTGCACACGAATGTTTCTGATAGTGTGTCTATGTGTGTGCTGCCAGTGCTGTTGGATTCGTGCCCATTTCCCCCCCTCAGTCTAACACTTCTTAAATGGGAGTTTGGGCTCCATTGAAGTGGGCCTGCAAGAATGGCATTTCTGACCACA
>NC_045164.1:8053441-8063441 GCF_900700415.2 Clupea harengus | reverse complement strand
TTTTAGTGTTAAGTTGGCCATGAGCTCTGATAACACTGATGTCTGTGCCACATCCTGGCTATACACACCGCGGTCCTAAGGCATGCCACAGAAGTCACATAGTTTAAGGCTGAATCTGGAGTCTTGACTTTTAGAGTGGATCACTATAGTCTTAAAACCCATCTACTGCTATCACCTCAAGTTTAGGCTGAACTGGGAGTCTAGTTTTAAACTATATCACTAACAGGAGTACATTACTGCAGGCTTCAACCAGACTACTTACAGATTTCTTTCATCTCTCTCTCTCTCTTCCCAAAATAGTAAACACTAGATCCAGGCTAGATCCAGGCCCCATCAGATGTGGTCCTGGCAGATGTTTCACAGACCAGCTTTGGATCTGTTTCAGTCAGTGAAGTGTCTGGGTCTTAATACACAACAGTGTCAATATATCAGCTTGATAATCCTCCCTCTGTGACCTGGCCAGAGACCTGGAGACATGTTGAACTGCTTGATGAGAATAAATGCATTTCTGCTGTGATGTTTGACACGACACAGAGGCCGTGGGGAGCACAGGGTGGAGAGGTTAACGTTTGTGTGTGGGTGGGTGGGTGTGAGTGAGTGAGTGAGTGAGTGAGTGAGTGTGTGTGAGTGTGTGTGTGTGTGTGTGTGTGTGTGTGTGTGTGGGTGGGTGTGTGTGTGTGTGTGTGTGTGGGTGGGTGTGGATGTGGGTGTGAGAGAGCAGGTTGGGGGATGTAGGGGAAGGGGGAACAGGCGGCCTCATTTCCTCACTAATGGGTTCTGGAGAAAAGGGGCTCCCGTAAAGCAGCTGACCCAGGGTGACACACACGCACACACACACACACACACACACACACACACACACACACACACACACACACACACACACACACACACACACACACACACACACACACACACACACACACACACACACACACACATAGAGTGAGGGAGAGATGCCCACACAAACACACACACAAAACCTGTTACATAAGCCTGCTCAAATATGTATGTATATCCTCATGGTCTCTCTCTCTGTCTCTCAGTCTCTTTCTCTCTCTCTCTCTCTCTCTCTCTCTCTCTCTCTCTACACATACACTTGCACTCTCTCTCACACATATACACAAAGGATGAAGGACAAACCACACACACTGTGTTTGCAGAATCTTCATGACAAAAGCATGACTTTTGAGAGGCCAAAGCTGTAGTTAGTTGTGCAGGATGATCACTGATTTCAAAGCCTCCCTTTAGCTCCCTGACACCCCATGTAATCCCAAACACCATTTGCAACTAAAATACTACTTTACCTTAACATCCCAGACACACACTGTAATTTGTCGACCAACACCGTAACTAACACATACACACATCTATGGTTAAGGTCGCGCCCAGGGATGGACAAAAATACATGAAAATGGATCTTGATATAAGATACCAAATAGAGGACTGTAACCTTGTCAGGAACGCAAAAAAAAACATACATACATCACATTTCTTGTCATCCAATCAGAGAGAGCGACAAAAACCTTTGTTGCCTGCACCCTTTCAAAATTTGACATGCAGGTGACATGGTCTGCACCAACCAAGCGGACACAGATTTTGTTGTTTGTTTTTTGTAGAGCAGCTCTTGTCGCCTGGACTATAATTTGGCCTTTAAACTGAATCATAGAAGACACATGGGACATCAATCTTTCCCTCGCCATGTGTTAAACAAGCATGGACATTTTCATACGCATTACATACCCATTTTTATGAGGTCCATAAAATACAAATGGCAAAATACTCTTTTGTATTTAACATACTCATTTTAAATACATGTCTCAGAAATACTGCCCATCCCATGTCGTGCCTAACAAAAGACATTCTCTCACATAAACCAGACTTTACCAATTATATGCTGTGCCATAAAATGCTATGCAGATACAATAAATCACAATAGCAAACATGGCTGACATTCTGTACTTGCACTGACTCTCCAGTCATAGCGTAGCTATGTCAGTTATCGGACAGTGTCAAACATCGGCCATTCTGTTAAACAATCAAAATGCTAAGTTTAATAATGGATTAACAATCGATATGCTCAGTTTAATAATGGGTTAACATGACAACGCGAATGTTTGCCGATAACACACGCTGTCCGGTAATTAACACCGTTACGATATGTGTGCGAATCTCAATGCTCACTTGCGCGGTGGTTCTCCAACTGTCTGTATGTCTATGGGAGATTCCCACGTTCATGTCTAAGACGTAAGTTCATTTGCATCTCAGGTACCATATCTTAGGCTGTGTATGTATTTTGAGAGCTCAGCAGTTTATGTTGTTGGTTTTGCATAAGCAAAAACACATCAAAACACACTGATGCACACACACACACACACACACACACACACACACACACGCACACACACACACACACACACACGCCTCAGTGTCAGTAGTGTCCTAACCAAAGAAAAAAATAAATGATGTGTGTGTGTATATTTTTCAAAATATTTTTTAGGAATCCCTCCCCATCAAAGACCTCATCCTTACTCTTGACCTGCTCCTGCATGGATCCAACAGTCCCATTGCTGTCACAGCACTCTCAGGACAATCCCAAAGACAGCCCATCAACAGCGATGCCTGCAGAAGGGCCTTGAGCATGCCTGTCTTTGGCACTGAGTCTCCAACTCTAACCGCCATCTTGGTGTTCAGCACCTACCAGCCCCCATCCTGAAAGACAAACAAAAAACCGCCTCTGGTGTCAAACTGTGAAACTTTCAGTTACTCGAAGGGAGCTGATTCCATGCGGAACGTTTTGCCAAACGGAAAAGCCTGTATGATTTTCTGAGTGGTGCACACATTGGGAATGCTGCTGGACCTCTGCCTACGGTGATCTCGTGCCATCTGCAGAGGGTTCAATTTACACTGATAGTCTCCTGTAAATTCAGATGGCACGCACATTCACACATACACACACACATGCACACACACACACACACACACACACACACACACACACACACAAATGCACACCCAACTAGATACATACAGACACCATGCATGTGAATAGACACATACACTCATACAATAAGAAATATGGAGTAATCTACACATTACTCACACACACACACACACACACACACACACACACTCACATGCATTATATGGGCTTTCAGTTTTGGATCAGTTTCATCTTTGCATTCATGCTCCATTTCATTTTAAGGCCTCAGAATGACTAACCCACTTTCAAAAACATGTTATTATAGGCTGTGTATGTTCGCCACATTCCTATGCATCGAAACCGCACTCTCTCTCTCTCTCCCTCGCTCTCTGACTCTGTCTTTTGCTCAATTTGTCGTTCTCTTCCCCCGGTACTTTTCTTTCTCTCGTTCCACTTTTTCTGCCATCCATATTTCTCTCTGTATGTGGAGTTCTGTGTGCCAGTGACTAAGCGAAACCTTCTGTTCCTGCCCCCCACAACCCCCATCACTGCTAGTATAAACTCACTTAATTTGCTTTAATGAGTGAAAGCATTGGATTTGAGTATGTGTGTGTGCGCGCGTGTGTGTGAGAGAGTGTGTTTCATGAGAGCCCACAGGCCCATTTCCGCATTTTCATTGAATTGACACTGTTTATTTCCTTGCGTGTGTGTGTGTGTGTGCGTGTGTGTATGTGTGTGTGTGTACGTATGCGTGTCTGTGTGCGTGTAAGAGATATTTCAAAGTAAGTAATACAGAGCTAATGCGTTTAAAACATTATTTCAGCATTATTTCTCTCCTTAAGACACGAGACAGACACCTTTTCTCATTTCTCTCTCTCTTTCCCTCCCTTTCTTTCTCTATATCCCTTTTTCCTCTAACCGTCTCTCCATATCCTTTCGTCTCACTCTCCCTTCTCAGTATTTGTCTATACCTTTCTCTCTTTACCTCCTCCTCCACTCTCTCTCTCTCTCTCTCTCTCTCTCCCTCTCTCCCTCTCTCCCTCTCTATCTCACCACAGTTGTGGAGCTCTTGATGGAGAAGTTTAAACAAACCCCCATGTTTGTCAAGTCGCTCCACAGGACCTTCCGCCCGCAGAGGCCGTTGTTTGGAGAGACCTCCATAGGGGTGGAGTGGGCCGAGCCATGGCTGCGAGCCTGGGCTCGGTGAGGGGTCGCTGGGGTGCAGGGAGAGGCAGTGACCCCCCTCCAACCCAATCCGTACACCCCTATCACTGGGTCCCACACCTATCCAATGTCTGTCACAAAGCAGACTTAGTGAACAGGGTGTGTGTGTCTGTGTGTGTGTGTGTGTGTGTGTGTGTGTGTGTGTGTGTGTGTGTGTGTGTGTACATGTGTGTGGGTGGGTTGGTGGGTGTGTACAAGTATGTTTTTTACAGGGATCTGTCAGGTTGAAACATGTCTCTATTCAGTGCGTGTTGTGTGTGTGTGTGTGTGCAGGGGGATGGGTGGTGTTCTTTTCTACACGTCTGCACAGATGTACCTCCTAATACTGTCCAGTTGGCTTACAGCCAGAGATTTATGCTAGACAGCCCCTCAGACACACACAAACTCAGATACACACTGTGACGGAGCGAAATATGCGCGTCACTTTGAATAGCGCACTGAAAGACGTGGGGAATTGTTTAGTTTAAATAAGTTAGTTTAAATAAGAACTTTATAGCGTGAGTGCTTGGTGGACTGTGAGTTGAGTTAAACGCAATCGCGGCTGAAACAGCATGGCGCCGTGCTGTGAGCCTGTGATCCGTTTACTCATGGACATAGAGAATCATTTAAATCACCGAAGCTTAACTGCAGCATCACCGACGCTGGCCAAAGGCGAGTGGTTGTAAACAGGACTTACTTATTCACGCAGAAGCGCCAAACACTGGACTGTTCCACCTGAGACAGGTGTTTTCCTCCGTATGGAATAATGACATTATATCTGGCTGTCAGAAGCCTAATTAGTATAGTTGTGCATGTGGGGATGACATAGTTAAAATGTATGTCTGTTTAGATGATTGATTTTTGTATAATGGTTAACTCCTGGGAGGAGGAATTATGGGAATATAACCTGCATCCAGGTAATGGCAGGGAGTCTAGCTGGAGCCTCTGAGGTGAGAGGATGCCTGTACATTTGGTAGCTAACACATTATTGCGAGTCAGTAGTAGTAGTGTCTTTTTGTTTGTTCCAGGAAAACTTATATCTGTTAAATGTTAAAGTTCATCTTGTCTGTTAACCTGCCGGCAGCCTAAATAAATCTGCACCCTTTTTGGGCTTATTGAACACACTTTCTACTGGTTACTGCCTCTGCCGCTCAACACTCTACTTCACACACGCACAAATACACAAACACACACACACACACACACACACACACACACACTCACACACACACATTTCACAGGGCCATGACCTGCAAAAAAACTATAGAATGGGCCGTGTGTAATGATGAAAGGGGGCAAAGCAGGTGTGTCTACTGTGTATTCATACACATTGACAACAGGGTGCATATTTAATGCCTGTGTGTGTGTGTGTCTGTGATAGTCTACACATGTGCTATATTTGTGTGTATAGCATGTCTGTGTGTTAATGGGACGTGTTCATAATTGTATATTGCTGCTGTTTTCCTGTGTGTGTGTGTGTGTGTGTGTGTGTGTGTGTGTGTGTGTGTGTGTGTGTGTGTGTGTGTGTCTGTGTGTAGAAAAGCATGGCAATTCTTCTCTTTCTCCACGCATTCCTACTTATTTTCAGGGGCTCATAGATAGGAAGTGTACCATCCCGACAGCTGTGTCTCCGACCCCCTTCCTGCTCCCCAATAATCCGTCATGCATGGTTTATTCTCCCACACATGGACACACACACACCCACACACACCCACACACAGAGAGAGAAACACATACATGGACATTAAACACACCCATACACACAACTTATTACGCAACTAATCCATACATTGCACTTGCTTTCATTGCACAGAGGAGAGCATATAGCTTACAAAAGAATGTTATTGAGGAACACACTCATTCTCAGTAGCTGATCCTAAATATGAACACAGACATACAAACATCTAAGAGACAAACAGTTACACACACTTGTATACACATACTGACCAGAATTTAGAATAGCGTTATGTCTTGAAGCATGTCTTCTCACACCACGTGTTATTTGGCGGTTGATGGTTTAGGCACCCTAGGCAACTGCAGAGGGCACCAGTGCATGGAGGACAGAGAATGGGGAAACGAGCCTCTCAGAGCTCAGGAGCACCCACCCACTGGATACATTTCAGTGCAGATTGTCTGGCTTGGGGCACATGGGGGTGCTGGAGGAAAAAGTCAGGGGGCGCTCAGTGTGCCTTCATCTGGGGAACCAGAACCATGACATGACCATATGCGATAGTCTAAGAACTCACACAGTTCACACACATCAGTACATGATGGCTTTGTACACACACACACACACACACACACACACACACACACTATGCATATTTGCATAAACTCACTTTTGGGACATATGTATTTGCATTCATAGTTTTGGGAAACAAACAGCAGTTCCCATTTCTCCACCGGCATGGTCCACAATCAGTTATGTTGACACAAACACACACACACACACACACACACACACACACACACACACACACACACACACAACCCACACACATACTCTGTTTCATTTGGGTCCAACTGCCATTCTCAGGACCAGCTGTTGTATGGCAAGTGTCTTTCCTCTACAGTATCACCTGAGGCCACAAACGCATCAAACCCAAAAGGAATTTTCATTAACGTCAAAGGAAAGAAACTATTCATTGTTCCCACTTGCACAACTGATTAAATTAATGACTAAATTCATCCTCTACCTGCCAAACAGCAATTCCCTACACAAAGATACACACACGCACAAACATACACACCCTTAGACATATATTCATGCACACATGTACACACACCACACACACACTGTTACACAAACACTTGTACACACATACACACTAACACTTCCCTACACATACACCAATGCACACACACACACACACACACACACACACACACCTTTACGCAACCACGGAGGCCTCCTCCTCAGTCTGTTAGTGCCTTGGGTCCTGTTCTGTTGCAGGTTTGCCGACCTTGCACTTTAGAAAGGCCGCCCTCTGTCAAAACAGGTTCTGCCGTGTGCTAATATCCCGTTCCGAGATGTTCTGCTAATGCTGTTTAATTACTTCCTTGCCTCAGAGAGGACTATTGCGAGCCAAGAGAACTGGTTTGCGCGCTGGTGTGATAAGTGAACCTCAGGCCAAAGCGAAACACTTTTTGAAGCCAGCGACTGTAAATTCTTGTTAAAACCAAAAAAAAAAAAACATTCCGAACAGAATTCAGAGCCTCTGGAACAACTGCAACGAACAAACTGTGTGGATTCAGTTACGGCTCTTTCTGAGAGTGATATGTCGGATGTTGTTTCTGAGATGTTTTTTCTGTTGCTCTGTGTCTGATCTCGCTATGAACCCTGAGCAGCCCCCTTGTCTTGGTCCTTTTTTTCTGTCTTTATTTGATGTGACTTGAGAGGACGTCTAAGCAGATCCAGACCTGATAACAGGATGGTCCTGAGGAGATCACAGAATATTGCTAAATAGAAGTTCAAAAACACACACATGCTGTTCGCAGAGAAGCTTGGGTAACTGATGAGAGCTATCTCTATGTAAATCATTCATTGCTGATGCCTTATCCTGCACCAGTAATTTGCTTAATGGTCATGGAATGACTGAAATTACCAAAAATGTCGCCCATGCCCCCATAGATTTGGTAACATACCAAATTTCTGGTCCACCTAATTCTTTGCTGTGGACATGCTGTGTGTGAACGCATGAGGAGGGAGTGTGTGTGTGTCACTATATCTTGCTGGAGGAATACCAGTTTCACATTAATCTGGGCATTAGCTCTCACTGCATGTCCAGTCTGGTGTGTGTGTGTGTGTGTGTGTGTGTGTGTATGTGTGTTGCAGGAGTCCCATGGCAGGCAGCCCCGCTTGTGTAAATGGAGTTACCCTTATGTAATTTAGCGCAGATTGAACACGTATGCCTCGTCATTTGGTCTCTTTTCATTCCAAAAACACACTCTGTCCTCTTTTTTTCTCCTCCAACCCTCCCCTTCCTCCCTTTCTCTTTTCTCTTTCTCTCTCTCTCTCCACAAAATGCCTCCACACCAAACTGACCAAGCATCAAATGCCTTGTTTAATGGCGGAATCCTTCTGAACCGACAGCAAATTGCATAATTGAATTGGAAGCCATCCGTTTCAGCTAAATTACATTGGAGTCAACAGAGGGGATTGATGTCATTGACTAAAGGCCCAACGGCTTGTTGTGTAACAGTAAAGAGTAGTTGTCCAGTGAGTATGTAAGAAGGGGCTTGCTTGTGTAAAAATGTGTGTGTGTGTGTGTGTGTGTGTGTGTGTGTGTGTGTGTGTGTGTGTGTGTGTGTGTGTGTCAGTGTCAGTGTCAGGTATACAGATGGGTCTCCGTTCTTGTCAATGATTGTGTGTGTTTTCCCATGACTCGTGTGTGTGTGTGTGTGAGTGTGGGTGTGGGTGGGTGGATGAATTTGTATGGGATAGTCGTACAAGAGATTGACCATATGTCTGTGTGTATATGTGTGAAAAACTGAGAGAGATTGTGCTGTGTGTGTGTGTGTGTGTGTGTGTCTGTCTGTGTGTGTGTGTGATGTGTGTGTGTGTGTGTGTGTGTATGTGTGTTTTTGTGTGTACCACATTTGATGGACTAGGTCGCCACACAGTGAACTGTGGCTGGCTTTGTGCCACTCTTTCTTCTTGTGCCAAGTGTGTTGAAGGGGGCAGAACTGTCCCAAGGCATCACACAATGGAGGCTTTCTAGGGTGGGGGGCAAGGAGGGGGGCGAGGCTGTCCAGTATGCAGAGTGACCAGGCTGGACACTGAGAAAAGAAGCTGTAGCTAACTTCAGCCATACACACACTCTCTCTCTCTCTCTCTCTCTCTCTCTCTCTCTTCCTTCTGCAGGCATCACTGTTCATGAGCTTCCTTCAGGATTGTCGTGGGAGTATTGTGACAGTAATGGTACGGTTGGAGCAGAGCCGGAGCAGTTCAAGAGTAAGGATGAGGTCTTTGATGGGGAGGATTCATCATTTTGCCAAATACACACTCAAACACAAATGTAAACACTCCAGCAACACACACACACAGACACACACTGGAGGTCCTCCAACTTAAGCTTATCTTGATTGAAAACACAATGTTGCATTGTGTTTTAAGGGTTTGTTTAGTGCTTTCAATCCAGAAAAGCTTTAATAGGAAGACCTCCCACACACACAGCACAATCTCTCTTTACACATATTTTTAAGATGAACACACTCCAGCAACACACACACACACACACACACACACACACACACACACACACACACACTCACACACACACACAGACAGGAGGTCCTCCTATTAAAGCTTTTCTGGATTGAAAACACTAAACAAACCATTAAACCACAATACAACATAATCATTCTGCAATGAATACACACAGGTCCTGTTGAAGCCTTGAGCTAAAGCTTTTCATTATTACCACAACCCAGAGAACTCTTAAAGTGTGTATTCAGCTTTTTAAGGAGTCACTGACTGACTTTTTAAGGACTTACTGATAATCGCTGATGAACCCCTGACACACGCATTGAAATAAATTAAATGTACTTACATTCATTTTAGTTTACCCCTGACTTCACACATGGCCCTTCAATGGGGTTTAAAAGGAGCCTCCGTTAATTAACATTCTCTGAGTTTCTCCTCAAACTGTTAAGTACCCTTGATTATGCCATCAAAATGAACTCCAGATTTTCTCAGTTTAATTGTTTTCAGTGGTAAGTAGTGGTTTTAATTCTGAGGTCGTGCCATTGGTCAGAGGGGAAAAGTAATGGTCTGCCCCTTAAAGCTCTGACTCTGCACACAAATGTGTTAAGGCCCTCTATAAAGAAAAGAAAAGATGTTCCCATTTTTTGTAAGGATTTTAGGGTTGTAGA
>NC_045164.1:8028441-8045941 GCF_900700415.2 Clupea harengus | reverse complement strand
GACACAAACAAACAGACACAAACAAAAAGACAGACACAATCACAATCACATGCACACACACACACACACACACACACACACACACACACACACAAACACAGATACATACACATGCATACATACACCTTCCCACCACACACACAGACATGCATTCTTTCATTCATTCAAAGAACTGCAGCATAACCACTCAGGAACCCAAATATGCACACAGAATACCTGTGGTCGAGGACCTTTAGAGTTGGCACAAAAATGCTTCTATTTCCGTGGCCCTTTGATTTGATTCATTTTCCCATTTCCTCGCTGTGAACAAGACTCCTTCCTCTCTCTCTCTCTCTCTCTCTCTCTCTCTCTCTCTCTGTCCCTCTCTCTCTCTCTCATTTGCTATCCAACCCCCCACTTTTCCTCTCCTCTTGTCCTGTCCTCCTCTCCCAAGGCATTATGGGAGATGAAAGGATACTCCAAGGCCACAGACTATCAAAGGAGAAGAGGGAGGAAGTGAGAAGCAACAGAAGGAGAGAGGGGGGGCAGGGAGAGGGGGAACGGTGGTCAGACACAAGTACAAAAGCTTACATGAAAAATTCACTGTATGATATTTTTAACAATGAACTCATGAAACAAGATTGATTTCTATGTAGGATAACAATAGAAATGAATGGAAGACAGGAGAGAGAGAGTGAAGAGCGAGGATAAGGAGGAGAGGAAAGGGGAGGGGAAGAGAGAGGGAAGAGGTCGCCCCTTTGCCTCTAACTGTATAAAGTCACTGGCGGTTAGAGTGGGGGGGGTGGCGGTTGAGGGGATTCTGAATCAGGCCTTTGTTGCCCACACACACACACACACAGACCCCCGCAGTTCCAAGCTGACAACAGGGCCATCTTTACTGGTCTCATCCCGTCCACACACCCACTCCCTCTCTCTTTCTCTCGCTCTCTCTGTCTGTCTTTCTGTCATTCTGCCTTTCATATGGAAACTCGGCCTAATGGCTTTAGCACCCATCGCCTCTCTATTCTCTACGCGCCCGGCAACCACTGCTGCCCCCCGGCAACCAGCCGCTGCCCCAGCAACTGCTTCTGCCCCACTGAGCGGGCCCTGGCAACTGCTTTTGACTCCTGATCAGTTCAGGTTCAAATGTGGACACACACACACACACACACACTCTCTCTCTCAACCGTTTCTCTCTCCCCTGCCTCTCTATCTCTCTCTCTCTTTCTATCTATCTGTCTCTCACACAAACAGACACACTCCCTCACACACACACAGAAGCTCACAAACACATACACTTAAACACACAGTCACACACAAATACACACAAATATCCCCCACACACAAACACACACACACACATACACAGTAATGTATGCACACACACACTGACAAATGTACCCCCCCCCCCCCCACACACACACACACACACACACACACACACACACACATATATACGTAAATCCCTCCACATATTTACACAAAGTCTGTCACTAACATTCTCACATGCACTAACAGCTCTTTATTGCTCACACACCCTTTGTGTGTCTCTGTTGGCACTCACGTGCATAATAAATAATGTCTTTCCTTTTCTCTCTCTCTCTTTCTCTCACTCTCGCTCACACACAAACACACAAACAAAAACAATGACATTCACACACATTTGCACACACCAGTTTACACACACACACACACACACACACACACACACACACACACACACACACACATAGGTTTGGCTTAATTAAGACTGTCTTTTATTCTGCCTCTGATTTGCATTTGAATCAGTTTTGTGGACTCTTCAATTTATGCCTGTGAGAGGCTGCTCACCAGTGCTTCTCTTACTGTGTGTGCGTGCATGCGTGCGTGCGTGCGTGCGTGCGTGCGTGCGTGTGTGCGTGGGTGTGTGTGTGTGCATGCATGTGGGTTTTTTTCTTCCTGCAGGCTAGAGGGGGCCCTTGGTGCATGAATATGCATTTCATTTCAAGAGGTAAGAGTTTTCTCACAGTCACAGTAAGTAAGAAAGAGAGAGAGAGAGAGAGAGAGAGAGAGAGAGAGAGGGAGAGAGAGAGAGAGAGACAGAGAGAGAGAGACTGGACAAAGCGAGAGAAGGCAGAAACAGGGACTCTGGTATGGCCACTTCATGTAAATATGAAGGGGATTCTCCTTAGAGGCCCACTCCAGATTGAGACAGTGAAAGAAAAAGGGGGAGAGAGACCTAGAGGAAGAAGAAGAGAAAGAGAGAGAGAGAGCCCACGAAAAGAAGAGAGCTCTAAAGAACGAACAAGAGAGTCTGAGAGAGAGATACAGCTCTAAAGAAAAAAATTAGAGCATTAGAAAGAGAGTTCTGAAGGAGTAATGAGAGAGAGAGAGTGAGAGAGAGAGAGAGAGAGCGAGAGAGAGAGAGAGCGAAAGCGAGAGAGCGAGAGAGAGAGAGAGAGCAAAAGCGAGAGAGCTCTAAGGGAAAAACTTGAAAGTGAAAAGAGAGAGAGAGCTCAGAAGTAAAGCGAGAAAGAGCGAAAGAGAGGGGGGGCCCTCCCTCATCACTTCTCGATAAGATTTAGGAGATTAGTGTGGCTCCCGCCATTGTCTTCAGGCACATGAGGAGAAACGAACATGACTATACATCTCTCACGCACGCGAGCCATGCTTTACGACACGATGAAAGAGAAAGGATTGAGAGAGAGAGAGAGAGAGAGAGAGAGAGAGAGAGAGAGAGAGAGAGAAAAGAGGAATCTGTTGGTGGCATTTCTCACAAAACTCATAGCCAACAATGACAGTGGAGTTTCCATTGGGCCATATGTTTGTTATGTGCAATGCAGGCTTTCACAGCAAGCCCCTTTCAAACTCAGACGCCATGATGAATACGCTCGCTACCTGCACTCAGCATGTGGTGGGCAAAGTGACTGCTTTGCCACGGTTCATTATCTGGGAATTACACTGTAGAAGATGAGGTGAAATTCTTTCATGGTACATTTAGAGATGATACTCTGGGATGGATGTACTTTTGCTGTATGGTGTCATATAATTGTAAGGAGTTGTGAAGGCTGTCAAAGAGCTTTCATTTCTGCAGATTGGGGTACGCAAACAGTTCTGACATTGCAGTATTGTCTTACAGGTATATATAAACGTCCTCACTTACCTTAGAAGCCCTTTGCTTGCACAGATGAGGACGTAAAGGAACCTCCTCAGTGGAAGAGGTCAACACTTAACCTCTCCTGCCTCTACATTACCTAACTGGGCACTCAGGAGGTACTCTCTGAATCCTCCTGTCTTTGTTTACATTTATTACTGACACATCCTGCTAAGTCAGCTCTCCCACAGCTATCTGATGGAATCTCTTAGAATAACCTAACTTTAAAAAAAACATCCTCGCAGGTAATGAGGACTTAATAAGCACTTATTGCTTGATTATCTACGTCCTACTGTGTACTTACTGCTGTTTACAGCTCTACTTATTGTTAGGTTAGGCTTGTGGTTAGGGAGATAAATGTCTGAATTGCAGAATTACTGAGATATATTTAACATAAGGAACATCATGTCAGTCTTTTTATCGTACAAAATGTATATGTGTATGTATTATAGGATAGTTTGCCTTAATGTACATCACTGTTGTTTTTTAGTCCACATTTTGCAAGTCTTAAGGTTTGTCCATATTAGTCATAATCGTGGGTGTCTCCGTGTGTGCTACTGCTGTATAAATACTAAAATTAAATCAAATATAGTGGAAACTATTTTGTCCAACACAGCATGCTGTGTGCCAGTTCAATGTAAGAGGTTCACTTCCCAGCATGCCCTCATACAGCTAAACATTTATCACATCTGGGTGGTATTTCTCTTTCATTATAAGCAACACTAAATGACTGAATGTAATGTAGCCAATTGAGATTTATTCCAAGTTAATTTATATATTGGTATGATTCTGTAATGGAGGAAAACTAGCCAGAGACCAGCACTGGGAAACGCACCCCTCCAAATCCCTAAGGGACATGCTAGCAATGACGCTAACAGCCTTTTAAGCCACTATATCTATCTCTATATCTATCCAAGTATAGGCTGAGACTAAAGGAGTGGTCATTGCTCTTTTGAGACTTTTTGATATAAAGTCCATTTATTGACAATAATTCAAAACATATAATAAGTGAGACAATTCCAATGGCATCAATAATTATTCATAATTTTCATAATGGTCAAAATTTCATAATGGAATGTTTTGTTGTTGTTGGGTTGTGTGTGTGTATATGTATATGTATTTTATGGAGTGTATGGTTTAGCCATGCCCCTCACATCAAACACATGCAGTATGCATGACATGGGTACTGTACAGTCACACGCTCACAATGCTCTTTGTGAACTTGAAGTGCACTTTCAAAGCTATGCTTCAAGTATGCAACTTCTGAAAAATCATATGCATATACATGGTCATATATTGCAGTATACTCAGTCATAAAAAAAGTGCTGTAAGACTAAATGACCACTTACTGTACACATTCAGAGTGTATATGGTGCCATCCAATGAGAGGTGAGAAGTGCCTGGAACCCCCCTGGTCATGGTTCATCCAGGACACGAAGAGAAGCCTGGGAAAAGCGTTGCGATGAGCAGTCGACAGAAGCCTCTTAGAAAAGAACACACAGCCATAATCTCTCCAAATAGGAATGCATGGACCCTGCTCTTTAAGGGAGGATAAGGCAGCTAAGCTGGCTTAATTACATGGGATAATGTTCTCTGTGTTCCCACTGCGCTCCCCCTCAGTCGGGCTGTCAGTGCACAGGCCAGCACAGGGTTATTGGGTGGATGGATGGATGGATGGATGGATGGATGAGTGTATGGATGAGTGTATGGGTGTTTGGGTGGAAGGATAGAAGGAGAAACGGAGGGATAGTCAGGCGGGTGAAGGAGTGAATGGACGGAGGAATGGATGATGATTTTGGAGCACGTGGATAAAAGTAGAGACTGAGAAAGAGAGAAACAAACAATATAAGACTGAGAGTAAATTAAGGAAGTGATTTGCAGCTACCTAAACTGACTGACAAGATTTGGCCTACGCTGTCTGTGTCTCTCATTCTGTGTCAAAGACATACTTCTACACACAGGCATGCACACACAGACAGACAGGCAGACAGAGAGAGAGAGAGAAAGAGAGTGAAGGAGACAGAGAGAGAGACAGAGAGAGAGAGAGAGAGAGAGAGAGAGAGGGAGAGAGAGAGAGAGAGAGAGAGGGAGAGAGAGACCAACCCATTGAGACATAGGATCTTATTAAGGGGCTTGAAAATAATGTGCTGACTACATGGTTTGCCATAAGGAATGTGGTGTAATGGGAGCTCACCTCCACAGGGGAGAGGGAAGACTGGGGGGAGAGACTAGAGACTGGGGGAAGAGACTAGAGACTGACACGGAAGACAGGGGGAAACATCTGAGACATGGGGATATGGACAAAACATCAAAAAGACATTAGTCTCTAAATGAGAATAGCGAATCAGTTGCAGAGGTAAAGGGGCTAGGACTGACTACAACTCATCCTCAGGTGTGAAATGGTGCAGGATCCTTGATATGTCCTGACAACAAACCCCACCAAAAATGTCCATCGTCAAACAACGTCATAGCCTAGAACTGGTAGCTGTCCGTTGCAACAGCCAATTGCATTCCATGAGGCACTCTATGTCGCCGTCATTTTGACTGGCAGTTTGGAGCCATGTTTGGAACACTGCATAGGAATGTGGCCAGTAACTCTGTAAATGTGGAAACCCCGAGCCACCAAATGCACACACCATGGCAATGGCAGAGAGAAACTGGTCATTAAGGCCCATTGGTAATTTGAGAAGCCTTCATTGGCGATGACCTGAGAGGCTATGAACCAGGCCTCGGTGGCTGTGACTGGTGGCTAAGGATGGGGTTTCTCTGCTGAGTTTATGCTCTGGGAGTTGGGGGTTTGGGGGGGTTGGGAACCCACACCCACTCCACACACACACACGCACACACACACACACACACTCACTCAGACACAAACATAGGCAGAGAGGTTTGGGAGCAGTCGATTTTCCTGCGGTATTCCCATCGTCCAGGTCGGATAGCGTGTGTTTAGCCTATCTGCAGTTTCTGGCCAGTGGTCTCTGGATCCCGCACGAACTCTGTGGTTGAGATCAGTGACCGACCCACAGCCCCCGTCCCAATGTACATTCTCTCCCCCCCCATCCCCTCTCTCTCTCACACACACAGAGCTCAACCTAGAAACAAACAAACACACACACACACATACACACACACACACACACACACACACAGAGAGCTCAACCTAGACATACCACAGATACACATACACATACCAACACACACACATTTCCAAACAGCCCCAGCCCCAGCCCCAGTCCCTCTGACCCTGTCGCCATGGCACTGTGGTTTTTGTTTAGTGGGTTCTGGATGCTTGGTTGGTGTGGAAACAGAGGCCCCTCCAATGCCCTGGTTCACCACACCACACTACTCACACACACTACACACTACACACACACTACACACACACTACACACACACACACACACACACACACACACACAAACACACTGACGCCTAGGCTTGATAGACACGGATGGAGAGAATCAGGTTTTTTCTTCTCCTGCACTGTCCACAGTCTCCCCTTCCCCTCCCCTTCGTCCCTCCCCTCACCTCTATCCCCCCCCTCTCCCTCTCTCTCTCCATCTCTCCCCTTCATGTATCCCTCGCTCTCTCCCTCTACCCCCGTCCCCACTAATAGGCGTCTGTGGCGGGGTGACCCGACCGGTCCGGTTCTCCGTGGGCCTCCCGGTCCGCGCAGCGAGACGTGCTAACCGCGTTCCCATGGCCCGTCGAGCGTGCACCCCGTCATTACCCTCCGACAAGCCATCATGCATCCTGCCTGTCTCCGCCGGCCGCAAAGCCCCACGCCGCACAGAGCCGCAAATAACACGCCATGACTAATCGCTGCCCTTACTCCACAATACACATATATATTCACACACACACACACACACACACAGTCTCTCTCTCTCTCTCTCTCTCACACACACACTAAAACCATCCCTTTCCCCCTTCCCTGGCTAGTGGACTTATGGCAGGGTCAGACGCATAGCTGCCTTAATGCTCCCCCCACCCCTGGCCACTAAGTGAGGGCTAGCAAAAAGCTTAATAAACAAGAGCAGAGCAGGTTTATTATGGGGTGGGGGTTGGGGGGTGGTTGCTGTTTGTTAAGTCAGCTGGTCTTCAATGCCTGCAGTAAAAATGAATACATAAAGTTCTGCTCACGCTAAAGCAATAAGGGAGTATTCCTGAGGGCTCCAGAAGCAGAGGCAAAGGGACGCTGACCCCTGGGCTCTGTGTGTGTGTGTGTGTGTGTGTGTGTGTGTGTGTGTGTGTGTGTGTGTGTGTGTGTGTGTGTGTGTGTGTGTGTGTGTGTGTGTGTGTGTGTGTGTGTGTGTGTGTGTGTGTGTGTGTGTGTGTGTGTGTGTGTTTCAGAGGACACGGTTGGCAAGTTGCCCTGGAATGGTGAAAAAAATGATTTTATGAGCGTGGAGAAGAAAAGAGAGAAGAGAAGGGGATGGGGGAAGAGAGCGGAGAAGAGGGGGAACAGATTCAAGGGAAGAGAAGAGAACCGAAGAGAAGAGGGTTTGAGCCTGCATTACTTTCTATGGGCCTGAGACATTTTGATAGTGTGCACCAAACTGTCATGTTGTCTGTGACTGCCTCTGTGCATGCATGTATGTGTGCATGTGTGTGTGTGTGTGTGTGTGGTTGTGTGTGTGTGTGTGTGTGTGTGTGTGTGTGTGTGTGTGTGTGTGTGTGTGTGTGTGTGTGTGTGTGTGTGTGTGTGTGTGTGTGTGTGTGTGTGTGTGTGTGTGTGTTTTATTGCGGGTGATAGCTCTGGGGCTGGATTGGGTGTCAGGAGGTCCAGAGTGGACTGAAGAGTTCCATTCACACAGCAAAGAGCAGATAAGAGCTTTGACCATGAATCCAGTCTCTGTTCTGTGTGTGTGTGTGTGTGTGTGTGTGTGTGTTCCTATCCACTCGACTCCTCTTTAAAGCTGTGTGAGAAAGTAGTGGGCGAAGTGTGTGTGTGACAGGGGGCTTTAATGGGGGGGTCATCTTCAACATCAGCCTGTAGTCCAACACTATTTAATTAGGAGGACTAGAATGGAGAGAAAGGAGGAAAAAAAACAGAAACGAGAGAAAAAGAGAGAGACAGAGACCGAGTGAAAGAGTGAGGGAGAGAGTCTTTGAGTTAAATGGCTCTCCTCTTAAAAGAGGATGCAGACAGAGAGCTGCATTGTGGGTCTCAGGACGGAGACCCAGGTGAAGCTGTGACATGACGACGTGATGGTGTGAATAAGTCTGAAAAGAGAGAGGGGGGAAAAAAGTAGCGGCGAGAGAAAGGAGAGGGTTCAAGAAAGAATAAAACGGAGAGAGAGAATAAACCCAAAGGTGGAGCAGCACTGAGGAGAGGAAAGGGCCAGAAGGGGGGTAGGGGGAGGGGGGGTGGAGAGAAGAGGAGACAGTTCCAGAAAGAAGGAAACAGGTACATATAAAAGACAGAGAGAAAAAGATGAAGGAAGAGGTATAGGTAACTTTATAAGGAATGTGATGTCAAGAAAGGAGAAAGAAGGCAAGACAGACAGGAAGAGAGAAAGGAAAAGAAAAAAACAGCCTCACAGCAAGACAAGAAGAGAAGCAGAAGTGGAAGAGGCAAGAAAGACGGAGGGAGACAGAAAGTTGGGGAGAAGTAAAGAAATCGACAGAAAGAGGAAAAAAAAAAGGGAGACATTGTCAAGTCAAGACATCTCATACAAAGCATGCCCAGTGCTGCAGTGAGGCGTAAGGGAGACGTTAGATGTGCCCAATCATGACAGGCCTGGTTGATTGACCTTTGACCCCAGACACCGGGGCTCCTGTGGATCAGGGTGAGTGCTGACCTCTGGGTGCGTGACCTCTCACCCCTCACACAGAGAACAGAGGCAGCACGTGCACGCATGGGGCACTCAGGTGTGTGTGTGTGTGTCTGTGTGAGTGTGTCTGTGTGTGTGTGTGTGTGTGTGTGTGTCTGTGTGTGTCTGTGTGTGTGCGCGCATGTTTGTGACCTGTAATTTCCTCTTCCTGCATAGGGTTCCCTCTGTGATCTCTCCTTACCTGATGTTATCAAACAAAAAGCTCCTCTTCAGAATCAGTTTTTTTTTCAGGTGAGGAGATGTATGTTTCTTAGTAATCATGTGTGTGTCTGCTTTTGATCAACTCAATCTGCACATATCTCTATTTAAATTTGTGCGTGTGTGTGTGTGTGTGTGTGTGTATGTGTGTGTGCGCATGTTTAATTCCATGAAATCCACACACACACACACACACACACACACACACACACACACACACACACAAACACACACACACAGTGCAGCATGTGAGTCTCTCAGCACTTACACATACTATCTCCAGTGTAATGAACTCATCCCTGGGAGGCCTGAAGTCATAGCAACATAGCTAACAGCAAGTGTGTGTGTGTGTGTGTGTGTGTGTGTGTGTGTGTGTGTGTGTGTGTGCACATGTGGGTGTGTTCAGGTTACAGCTGCTAAAATGAAGCACTCAACAGGATTGTTCTGTGATTTCCTGTGATGTCTTCTATCCTCAGGCAAGGCTAAAGAAGTGAGTGTGTGTGTGTGTGTGTGTGTGTGTGTGTGTGTGTGTGTGTGTGTGTGTGTGTGTGTGTGTGTGTGTGTGTGTGTGTGTGTGTGTGCACACACGTGCATATGTCTGCATGTACTGTATGTGTATGTCTATACCTATTTATGTCCATGCATATGCATGTTTGTGTGTGTGTGTGTGTGTGTGTGTGTCTGTGTGTGTGTGTGTGTGTGTGTGTGTGTGTGTGTGTGCGCATGTTTAATTCCATGAAATCCTCCCGTCTGTACCCCTAACCTCCCATCCAGCCGTCCCAGAAGTTAGCTCACTTCGGCCCAGCTGTGGGGCCCCCTTAGCCCCCTTTGGCCCCGTGTTCACCTCCCTGGAGAGCTGCTCTGACCCTTGTTTGACCCTCTTGGGTCTCACTCTCTGCCTGCATATCACTTCACTCTGGATCCCTCCACACACACACACACACACACACACACACACACACACACACACACCCACACACACACACACCCTCTCCCGATCTGGCCCAGTCTTTGCCCAGTTTTGGCCCTCATGTGGCCCCTCACTGGCCTTGGGTGGAGGGGTTGGTGTGTGTGTGTGTGTGTGTGTGTGTGTGTGTGTGTGTGTGTGTGTGTGTGTGTGGTTGGAGGGGGGTAGTCTCATCAGCATCCTGTTTCAGCTCTGGAACTCCGCTGGGAACTCCCCGGTACGAGCGCGCACAGAACGGAACGCCACATGTTCCGTGTTCTACAAGGGCCCCGCGGAAACAGAGCTCACTTGTCTGTTGCCGCTCTGCAGATGTCCAAAGGGTGACATCAGCATATGTTTGTGTGTGTGTGAGTGTTTGAGTGTGTGTGTGCGAGTGTGTGACTGTGTGTTAGTATGTATTTCTGTGACCGCACCCTTTCACAGGGGTTTCTGCAACACCCCCCACCATCTCCAAAAGCCCATGTCCCCCATCGTGGCTCCCAGCGGCGGAGTGTTTCCTTGGGACAAAGAGCTCAGAGTTTCTAGCCCTAACTCATCTCTGCTCGAGCCAGACCTCCATGACTTCATCCTCTTCTCCTCATTACCACAGAGCAGAGCAGAGCACGGCTCAGAGAGGCGAGAAGGAGTTCATGGTGCTCCTCTTCTAGGCCTCTTCCTCTCTTTCTCTCTTTCTTTCTTTCTTTCTTTCTTTCTTTCTTTTCTCTTTCAGTTTGTTCTCACCCTTTGCAGCTGTGTGGTGTTGTTGTGTTTGTCTCTCATAGTACTGAAGCGTGTGTGTGTGTGTTTGTGTGTGTGTTTATGTCTCTGATGAAGAAGCCAGTTGTGTTGCGGTGTTTGTGGTGTTTGTGCCTCTCGTGATGGAGCACCCTGTTGTGTCGTGTGTAATGCGCGGGGATCTGGGGTATTACTCAACGCTGTTGAAAAGCCTCCAGCCGTGCTGGCTTGGCTCAGGGATGGGTGTGGAGCAGAAAGGCTTCTCCTTAACGCCAGTCTATCGTGAGTGCTCCTAAGCCATTATGACAGGCATCACATGCCTCAGCAAGCGTCACCAGAGCCAGACTCGGCCTGGTTAGACTGGCTGACTCCGGTGCAGTTTCACTGCATCCAGTTTTCGGTTCCTCTGAACTGAGGTCAGTTTTCATACCGGTTTTCCACTGGTTACTCTGATAAGAAAGAGTAACCTGAAACAGCCTGGGCCCAGTTAGACCCACTGACTAGTATCCCTGTGCATGTGTGCATCCATCGGCCCGGTTTTCTGCTGTTACTTCTGATCTGAGGTCAGTTTTCATCTTGGGCCTTCGTTGTTTCTTCTGACCAGCAAGTTACCAGAGCCAGCCAGCCTCAGCCTGATTAGACTGGATGACTCCAGCGCAGTTTCACTGCAGCCAATTACACAGTCACGGCCTGGTTCTCTGCTGGTTCCCCCAATCTAAGGTCAGTTTTGGGGCAGAGGAGAAGGGGGGGGGGGGGTAGGGCAGTGCTAAGGGTGGTATGAAGGCTTCTCTCAGCGCTTAGGAATCTGCTGCCTTGGGGGGCTGGGAGGGGGTCAACGCCATGGTGACCCCTGCCCTTTGACCTTCGGAGTCAATCCCGGAGTCCTTTTGGCCCGAGTTTTCTGTGGGGCGACGTGTCAATGATGGAGTCACATTGTTCACCCAGTCCCCTTTTTGCTCCACTTCTCAAAGGACAGAAACTGGACCGGTGGCCTTGATGAGTTGGAATGGCGTTTAGCTGTTTGCCAAGAGGGAAATAGGACCGTTTTATGAGCAGATGAAAAAGAGACTCTCCATTAAGATATGAGAATATGCCAGTTAGAAATGCAAAGGCAGTCAGTCTTTCATACCACTGTTCCAAAAAAAGAGAAGGAATCTAGGTCTTTCAACATGCGTGTCATGCCTTCACATAGTGTAGGAGAATTCCTTTTGTTAGCTGTATTTACGCTAGTATTAACCAGAGCCAGAGTTCAGGCACAAAGCCCAGTGAGGAGATCATCATCTCCAAAAGTTCACTTTGTTCTCGTGCGATTCGTCTCTTAAATCTGCGTCTGGCTAAATGACTTCAAAATGCAAACTGTAAATCTCTTGATGGCTTTTGTTGAGCGCTGGCAGAATTCATCCTCAAACATAGTGTTTCTTCTTAAAGGATTCTTCAGCAATGATTTGAGACACATAATCGCTGTAATACTCTGGGGAGAAAAAAAAAAAAGCCTGTCGGGATCCATTGTTTGTTCGGAGCGCGACGTCTTGCAGGGATCCTGCAGTCACGCCATTGGTTTCCCTCCGAGCCTTAGTCATGTGCTGGCATGATTTAGCTTGTCCCCAGCTCTCAGCTGCTTCATGGTCACACAGGATTCCCATGAATGTCCAGCATCTCATGGAGGGGGTGCTGGGAGATTTTGAGGAGGGGGTTGGCGGCAGGACAGAGTCATTGTGCTGAAGGGAAAATGCATTGTGCTGAAGTATCTGCAAGACTGGGACATTCATAAGCACAGCGCTTTTCAGCCCTGTTGCCAGGCCTCCCTTGTATTGCATAACCCTCTGCTCCAAACACACCTGATTAAAGTTAGTGCTGGTATACGGATCGTGATTGGCCAAATCAGGCATGTTCAGCTAATCAAAAGAACTATTGCTGAGATCAGTGAGATATTGATCAGTGAGATATACTATTGATGAGTTCAGTGAGATATGCAGAGCGGGACAGATTGACAGGTTTGAGCCCCACAATTTCCCTATAATCAGTCGGTGTGATCAACCCCTTTGCTCCACCTGAATCCATGCACAGATGTAGATATCATTATAAAGTATTGATAAAACCGGGACTGCTGTGCATAACTCCAAATCATGTTATCGAAATGACTGCTTTGCAACCTGCAGGAGGCAAACAGTAAAATGAAACCAGACACTGTAGATTCAAATGCCTGCACTGCATAAAATCACACTGGAGAATGCCTTCCAAGTGCCAGGAAGGTTGTTTTTTCCCCTCATGGTCCTGTGGAAGACTTCCGAACAATGTTTTAGTTCCATATGGCTTTTTTCTTGCTGCCAGGAACAACCGTACAACCATCTGGGGCTGAGTTTCTGGTTGGACTCAGCATTGGCTCTACTAACATCTATTGATATTAATAAAAACTGTGTGTGTTCTACTAACATCTATTGATATTGATAAAGTGTGTGTGTTCACTTGGGCTCAGAAATACCCCCTGCCCCCACCCCAGGACAAAACCACTAATTGACCTCCAGAGGCAGATACCGACTGCCAACCATCCAATCCCACCTCACAACACACACATTCCCTTCCATCACAAGCCCATACACAGATACACACCGCACACACACACACGTCCTCTAAGTCGGCAGGGCAAGCTGAGGCACAGAGAGGCACGCAGAGGAATGGAGACAGGGTGGTGTGCACGTATGTAGGGTATTAACACGAGCTAATCACCCCCACAGAGCATGGCCGTCTATATTTAACCATGCAGGGGGTGTATTTATGAAGGCCCGAGTGTGTGTGTTTGTGACTGCGTGTGTGTGTGTTGGGGTAGGGGGGTGGTAGGGGTGGTGGTGGACTTGTTATATTTACCCTTGCTTGTATGTTTCCACTACCCCTAGGCCTGCAGCGGATGGTGGCAGGGGTTCGTCTGGTGCGTCTAGACGGCCAAAAATACGCCACCAAAACAACCCTAAGCCCCTTCTAACCCATCTGTACATAATAGAGAACCCCACGCTAGTTATTCCTGTAGCTCTGCTTTAACAGCCATTACATGCCCCCTCCCCGTCCTCCTTTTTACTTTCAAATGGAGTCCGGTTCCCCGAACGTCTACTTAAAAGTGAAGCATTTCGCTATGGCCGTGCCCATGTATGCTAACAATAATAGCTGCCCTTTGGCCGCTAACTTTATGTGACAGGACTATTCTTGGCATTATCATTGTCATGTAAAGCCATTCCAATGCGGAGAGTATACTGTATTGTGTATTGTAACCCCCGGTGCAGAGGTGTGCAGCTTGATCCTGCTAACTGGTAGGCGGAATGCTCGCCAGCAGAAATAGCCTATGGCGGCCCGCAAAGCATGTGCCTTCATTCCCCATGCGCTAGGGAATGTGTATGTGAGTGTGTGTGTGTCCTTGTGTGAAAGGGTGTGGGTGCGAGTGTGATCAGGATGTTTTATGTGTGAATAAGTGAAAAGATGACTGTGTGTGTGTTTCTGTGTGCGTGTTAGATTATGTGGGTGAGAGTGTTATCAGGTTTGTTAGTGTGTGAGTGAGCAAGCTGATGAGTGTGTGTGTGTGTGTGTGTGTGTGTGTGAGTGTGTGTGTGTGTGCGACCTTGAGTGAATGACTAGGCCTCTGAGTTGACTGATTGACTATTTGACAGACTTTGATTGCTTGTTATTGTCCTAATAGTTCCTCTAACGACTGAAAATTAAACAAAATGTCAGCCTCTGGGCAGAGTCGTGCTCAAGCAGGCTCCTTCAAACCCACTGAGAGGGTTTACACACACACACACACACACACACACACACACAGACACACACACACACACACACACACACACACACACACTCACACATACTGGCACACATACATACACACAAACACACACACACAAATAAACACTCCCATTGTGCCAATGAAATCCCTCCTTCAGGAGCACAAACACTGACCCCTTCTCTCATTAAGGCACAGGGGGTTCAAAGGTCAGAGGTGAGGGCACCTCTTGGGGATGGACAGTGTCCCCCACCAACCCACCCCAGCCACCTGGAGTAAATCAGGGTGTTCTTTTAGCGCTCGTCCGTGACAGCGGCCATTACAGGGGCAAAGTAAACATGTCCCGGGAACAGCACAGGATTGTGGGTAGCTACGGGGGACGCCAGGGACCCCCTTGGTGTCCGGCCTGGCCACAACTCACTCCACAGCAGCCCCGCGTTTTCCGCATGTGGCTGTGATTAATGGAGAGCTCAGGGGGCAGTGTGTGTGTGTGTGTGTGTGTGTGTGTGTGTGTGTGTGTGTGTGTGTGTGTGTGTGTGTGTGTATGTGTGTGTGTGAGAGAGTGTGTGTGTGTGTGTGTGTGAGAGAAACAAAACATAATGTGTGTTTTTGTGTGTTTTTTAGAGAAAGAGAGAGGTTGAGTGTGTGTGTAAGACAAAGGTAGTGTGTTTGTCTTTGTCCATGTCTGTTGCATGGTGTGTGTGTGTGTGTGTGTGTATGCTTGAGCATGCATGTCTGTGGATGTGTGTGTTTGAGCACGTCTCTCTTTGTGTGTGCGTGCAGTGCCAGCTTGCATTTGTGTGTGTGTGTGTACATGTGTGTGTGTGTGCCAGCTTGCATTTGTGTGTGTGTGTGTACATGTGTGTGTGTGTGTGTGTGTGTGTGTGTGAGTGTGTGTACATGTGTGTGTTTGGGGGTTGTGGTGCTCCGGTAGTCTCAGTTCTGTTTTCCTACTCGTATTTCATGGGGCAGACTGCTTGTTTGTTGGTTCAGACTGGCTTGCTGTGTTGATCCAAAATGGAGGACAGCTCGAGGCGGAAAAATTTCTGCACATTTTTTTTTTCTTTTTTAATGCCACAGGGCCGACTTTTTTCTCTAAAATAATAGAGTAATAATATCAAAGTGCTGTTTAGGATAATAAGATACTGTAGCTGTAACCCAAGCTAAATAGATGGTGTGTGTGTGTGTGTGTGTGTGTGTGTGTGTGTGTGTGTGTGTGTGTGTGTGTGTGTGTATGTGTGTGGTGTGTGTGTGTGTGTGTGTGTGTTTGTGTTTGCCCTCATCCTCTGTGACTGCATTTGTGTTTGTTAATGCTTCTGCCCGTGGAGGAAGTGCACAAGGCTCATGTGAGCATGTTATATTCATGTTTGTGTGTGACCAGTTCCAGGTCAAAGACACACACACACAAACACACACACACACACCCACACACCCACACACACACACACACACACACACACACACACACACACACACACACACACACACACACACACACACACAGAAGGGTTTCATATCCCTCTCCTCGCCTCCGCTGCTCCATGCCCACCCTGTCATTACAGTGACAGTCAGGTCCTGTTAGGCCCCAATCGCCCGTGATAATAACAGTTTTAATAACCTCGCCGGACAGGCATATTTCAGACGCGTTTTGATGAGTATGCCGCTTGAGGTTTCGGTCTCATTCCCCCTGCGGCTGCCATGGAAACCAGAAGCCGGGGACGGGGGCCACCTCACTGGGGCCCACGCACGGAGGGTGAACTCTACAGTGTATTTATTCAAACCGCCCTGGAGAAATTGTGTGTGTGTGTGTGTGTGTATTTCATATGGGAGTGTGTGTGTGTGTGCTACCAGTGTGTATGTGTCATAGCCTTGATACCCCCTTGTCAAGAGCCAGAACTGTGTTGGAGTTCAGGAGCTGTGTGTGTGTGTGTGTGTGTGTGACCTATCCCACCAGGGACCTAACTCTAGTCTTTCAGCCTATGTAACTCTAGCATGAGAGAAAAACAAAGACAGTTGTTGCTGTTTCTGTCTATATGAATCGGCGATCCACATTATATACAATCATCACAACCCTCAAAACAGAGGATGCATGAGCACTTCAGTTCCTGAAGTGTATCTCCACAAAAGAACCAATACAGTTCTTGATTACAGACCCCTTGTATAGTAGCCCTAGACCCCTGAGAATTATGAGAAAGAATTGTCCATGAAGGATTCTCTGTCTTTAATATGTTCAGAGTGGACCCTATAGTTTTTTAGAGAAATCATGATAACCATCTGTCCCAAGCTTGCGGAGAACACAGGGAGAGGTGCAACAGTTCAGGTTCCGTTTCTTCTAAAAATATTACACCACATCATTACTTTCACGTCCTCAGTCTCTATAGAGGGTCAAAGTTTAGATGAGTCACTGTTGTATTTTCTATAAATATGAGCCCGAGTTGTAAGCTGTTTATAAAGTTCTTATAAAAGCCATAACTGAATATGTAAGCGATATGACCCTGGAGGCCAGAGGCTGAGTGCTGCAGGTAATCACAGCCATGGGGGTGTCCTTCACCCACCTCATGAACCTCATACTACCTTCTTACAGCAGTTCTACTACTGACTATTGAGTTTCAAGACACAAGGTTATGTTTTCTTTTGCTTATTTCTATTTTTTCCAACCTATTTTTTGCCGTCAAGCGTTACCAAGCAACAAATACTGCCACTCTGCAGCCAAGTTGAGTGAGAGATGCTATTTATGCATGTTAATTTGAACACTCACCTGTCTTCACCTTTCATGTTCATTTGTACATTCCCCTTTCTCCATTTGCTCCCTTTCCTCACCCTAAAACTATCAAATGTAACATCATACAATTGCTGCCGGCAATTCTGCTCTCTCACTTTAAAAGAATGGAATGTTGACATCC
>NC_045164.1:8013441-8015941 GCF_900700415.2 Clupea harengus | reverse complement strand
TCAACCGCTTTTTCTATCTCTCCCGTCTTTTCTCTCTCCGTCTCACAGTAATTCCCCATTATGCCTGAGGAAGTGCTCAGGGATGTTAGTTTATTTGCCCCAGACTGGTCCCAGATCAGGCCTCTGGGGTTTCCTCTCTGTCAGATACAGGACATCTCTTTCAGACTCTCAAATAATTACTGGTTACCTCCATGGCCACTGATATAGCAGTGCACCCCGCATCCCTCGTCTACCAGTCAGTGGAAACACACACACACACACACACACACACACACACACACACACACACACACACACTCTTGCCCATCAAGTTGAAGGTGCTGTAGGTGGCAGTCTCATACACATGCGCACACACACACTCACACACACAAACAAATTATTTATTTTTTAAGAAGCTTCCTAGTTGGAGTACCCCCCTACCAGTTTTGAGTCCTGATTGGAATCCTGAAGAACCCTCTCTGTCCCCGCCAACCGACGGCACCAACCCCAGGTGCCATACTATAAGGAGGCACTCTCGGCACTCTTTGACACTGCCAGAGATGGTCTTGCAGGCGGGCGCTGGGGGGCAGTGGTGCCCGCGGGCAGAGCCCAGACCTCAGACTCCTGTGCCCAAGGGTCTCTTCTCCTCTCCTCTCCTCTTCTCTCCTCTCCTCTCCTCCTCTCTGCCAACTGTGCTGCCAGATCTGGCCAAGACCCCAGTCACAGCGGAGGGCAGGCCGCGCCAACCAGTGTGCGTGTGTGTGTGTGTGTGTGTGTGTGTGTGTGTGTGTGTGTGTGTGTGTGTGTGTGTGTGTGTGTGTGTGTGTGTGTGTGTGTGTGTGTGTGAGAGTTTGTGTGTGACTGACAGACAGACGGAGGAAAGACAGACATAGCAACAAACACACAAAGAAACTAGAGAAGGAGGAGACAGACACGGATGGACAGACAGAGACAGAGGGATATAAAAAGGCAGAAAAAAGAGGGGATGAGAAACAGGCAGAGAGACAGACAGATAGAGAGATGTAAAAAAAAAACAGACAGATAGAAAGATGGAGCGCAGGAATGAGAGCAAGACGAAAAGGGACCAAAGGGTTTACTTTGAAACAGAACCGCAAACGGATGGACAGACAAACAGTCAGACAGAGATACAAACCAATGGAGAGACAGGGAGACAGATGTACACAGGGGGCTAAATGTTTTTTTTTTTTTAGGGATGGACAGAGAGACAACCCAACTGAGAGAAAAACAGGTGGACAGTGATGGTCAGAAAGACATGTACAGAGAGACAAATAGACAGTCAGGACAGGCGGCCTGACCTTTGCAACCACTGCACTGTCCACGCAGCTGGGGCCATTCATCCATTCGTCCGTCTGAAAAAGCAGTGACGAGATGAGAGAGAGGGAGAGAGAGAGAGAGGGAGAGAGAGAGAAGAAAGGAAAAGGGAGAGAGAGAGAGAGGGAGGGAGCCCATCGGCGGGGAGCAGGAAGCAGCTTCAGTGTCAGCCCTCATTAGCCAGGCCTGACTCCAGGCTATATTTGAGATGTGAAACGGTACGGTCATAGTTTGGCTCTGCACCGCCGATACCTGATATTCATGAGAGGGCCAGCTGTGGAAAAAAAAAACCTGGGGATTTGGGCATGGAGCTGCAGTCCACGCTTTCACTGCCATGCCGGGGTTAGAAAACAGGCCGTTACCAAGGCGCACGCACTTCAACAAAAACGTGGTTGCCGTCATTTTTTCGTCTGAGGTTTTTGTTGTATTATTGGCAATGGTGTCACACGCAGGGCTCAGTGAGGACAAAAGGAAGAGGTTTCAAACTGATCTAGGATCAGCGGATGTGTGTGTCTAAAACAGCCGTTCTCATTCATTGGTTTAGTTCTTTTTTGATAGTCACTGTTGCACTGGATTTAGAAGCATTAACCTTAAGTTCAGGGTATTTCCTGATAATTGCGAAATTCATCCCAAACTGAAAAAGAAAAAGATTCTGAAATGAACCAAATATGGAAAAGGATACATAACACCCCTATCCCAGAGGGCTTCAGCTGGTGACTTGCAGGAGGATCATTACATAACTTGGTGATCAAAGGTGTTTTTCTTCATAAGTACATAATTCAACCAGATTGTCACATCTGGAAAGTATAAAATCTGGCCATCCTGAAAAGATTGAGTTTCTCTCTCTCTCTCTCTGCATGCAAGTGTGTCTGTGTGTGAGTGTGTATATATATGTGTGTGTGTGTGTGTGTGTGTGTATATATGTGTGTGTTTGTGTGTGTGCACGTGTGTGTGTGTGTATGCGCGTGTGTGTGCGCGCGTGTGTGCGTGTGTGTGTGTGTGTGTGTGTTTATGTGTGTGTGGGTTTGCACAAGTCTGCAATATTGTGTGCGTGTGTGTGTGTGTCAGCATGAAATGGATTGTGAATGCTTGTGTGTTGTGTATGTGTGTTGTATGTGAGTGTGTGTTGGCATGAAATTATACGTGGATATTTGTGTGTGTGTGGGCACAGGCATCTGTGTGCTGCATA
>NC_045164.1:8003441-8005941 GCF_900700415.2 Clupea harengus | reverse complement strand
GCGTGCGTGTAAGTGTGGAAGTCCACCACAGACACGTGGCCTCTTGTTTGGGTTTCAACTTCAAGATGCTGCTGACTCTAAGAGTGAGTCAGTCAGCAGGCTCTTCTGTGTAAACCCAATCTTCCATCAGTGTCTTTGACGCCATGGCCAAGGTGTGTGTTATGAAAGCCACAGCCTGACTGGCACAACAGAGACACTTAACTGGGTTTAATTCAATCAGATCTCCCAGTGTTACTGAGTTTGGTGAAACAAGGGGCCTTCATCCAAAGCCCAGGCATCATTACATTGTTAAATGTGTGGTAATATGTAGTACTGTGTGTGTGTGTGTGTGTGTGTGTGTGTGTGTGTGTGTGTGTGTGTGTGTGTGTGGTGTGTGTGTGTGTGTGTGTGTGTGTGTGTGTGTGTGTGTGTGTGTGTGTGTGTGTGTGTGTCTGTGAGCTTGTGTGTGTGTGTGAGTATGTGTGAGTATGTGTGTGTAGGGGGGGGGGGGGGGGGGTGTAGTGTCCACATGGCTACTCTTCATGCAGTTCTTCTAAAGGGGAAATCTAGTTCTATCATTCAAGCATTTTGCAAGATGACTTCGTTACTAATACACTATTTTAAAACATGCAGTGACGATTGTTTCTTAATTAAGCTAATTTAAAAAGCCCTGTGTAGGCCTTTTCTATGTCAAAGTTCATTTCAAACAAACAGCTGTAATGCCCGGAACGTCTATGACCATGTGACCTACATGTCAGCCAATCACGTGTAACTACAGTGTCATGACTATACAGTATTACACAAAGTAGCTTGTGCAAGAAACCCTTCTACAGTTCATGTGACATTGCTCTGTTTATATGCAGACAGCTATGACAAAAGTGATGTTCTGGGTGAATATAATGCAATATATTTAATGGATACTGGCATAGATACTCTGGTCTGTGTTAGCATAGTTCCATGCACTGCACATTGAAGTAAAGGTTTGTACTGCCACAGTGGCAAAGTGTGATGGGATTTAGCTAAAACTGCTAACTAGCTTTACAAATACCCTGTACCTCACAAGGGAAATCATACAAGATTTGGAAGCAATGATGCTAAATTATGGTCAAGACTTTTCCTTTCTACTCGTTGCACTCTAGACGTTGCCAAACAGATGCTAAATGTGCTCATACGTCTCCCATTGGTGTCATTCAAATGAGAAACAGGTAAGTTGGCCAATCACATGTCAAACTGCTGAATTTAGCTGAATGTCTTAGTCATTAGCTTCTCACAAGAGCTTTTAGCGCTTCCAGTGAGGAGGGGCAACTGAATAGGGGCAGTAAAAGGGAACTGCCTCACATGAAAGTGAGGTGGTGAAGTTTAGTAATGTCCTAAATGGTTTCTATGATTTAGTGAGGTGTGTGTGTGTGTGTGTGTGTGTGTGTGTGTGTGTGTGTGTGTGTGTGTGTGTGTGTGTATTTTTGTATTTGAGCGAGAGGGTGTAGTTGAAAGAAAGAGAGACAAAAAGAAAGAAAGAAAGAAAAAGGTAAAGAGAGGCAAAGGTGAAGAGATCCTGCACATTGAGAGACACATTGTTCTGATGTTATCTGTGTGTGTGATGTGTTACTGTTCTCGGTAACTCAGCTGCCATCTGCTGTGATCAGGACTGTAAGAGATGAACACAAAGCTGTTGCATGTTGTGGCCAACAAGTGCCCACAGAGATCACAGTACAGTACGACACCCACACGCTTGTGCATACGCGCGCACACACACACACACACACACACACACACACACACAGATATTGACATACACAGCGCTTATGCTCTTCTGAGTGTTTGAAGTGGTTTCTGCAAATAACGTCAGAAAAAAGTAACACTTCCATCTGGCAGCGAGAGAGAGAGAGAGAGAGAGAGAGAGAAAGAGAAAAGAAGCATAGAGGGGTGGATGTTTCCACTGCAGAGACAGTGGGCTGAGGGAAGAGAGCAGCTTCTTTGCAAACAGTGACTGACAGCTAGTTAAGCGGCGAGACACCAAAACAACACCAGCAGCTACCCAAAGCTGAGGAAAGCACATTCCACCGGCCTCCGGAAAGTTCCCCAGTCAGAAAAAAATGAAATGAGTGGGCCGTTATTAGCTTTTACTGTAACCTCAGCTAGCATTACTGCACACACACAGTGCTGTGCTTTCCAAACAGACGAAGGGGCTAACCCCCCTGTCATGCTAATAACTCCCAGTTAGCGTCCCACAATAGACCCACGCTCGTTTATTCTCTCCTCCCCTCCATCACTCCCTCCATCTCGCACCCGTTTTCTTCCTGCACCCCCCCCCTAACGCCTCCACCCCCATCCCTGTCAGTCATTCACCAGTAGGGGGGCCCCTATTGTTCCCCCGCGGGGCCAGGATATCGATTTTTACAGCTCCAAAGGCAACAATGCACCCCGGCTTCCCCTGGCCTCCTTTATGAACTGAGCAATCTCCTTTTTACGAGCGTTAAATGAATGAGATAGGTGGGCGCACTTGAGGGGCCGAGGGCCGGAG